>NW_026647128.1:300000-577500 GCF_950295315.1 Erinaceus europaeus | reverse complement strand
TTCTAAAAATGATATATATATATATATATATATATATGTACATATATGTATGTGTTTCTTTATTATAAACTAAGAGGTATACTGGCATGGCTATGAGGAGACAGAGTATGGCTTGTGCCAGAGAGACTTACAAAGCTGAGGCTCCAGTAACCTAGGTGAAATCGTCAACAAAACAAGCCAGAGCTCAGCAGTGCCCTGGTGAATCTCGTTGTATATCTGGGCCTGTCAGTAAAATAATATCTGAGTAAAATATTAACGAGTGCAGACAGAGTGAGTGAGAGCCTGTGAGAGTCAGAGACAGAGAAGGCAAGAAGAGAAATAGAAGAGTTGGAAATAGACCAGAAGTCAAAAAATTCACACACTGTGTTCATACATGACAGGTTCAAACCTGGGTTGTAGAGATTGTAAGGCAGCAGTCTCATGTCCACAGACCCCAGACAACCCCATCCTTCACCACATGTGTGTACTATTTACGACAGGAAATGTATTGTGAGTATAAACTTCCCTTAAATTATAAGAAATATCTATCAAGCAGAAGAAATGACCCTTCATGTTATATAGGACTAAATAAATAAATAAATATGCAAATAAATGGGGATGATCTAGGAGGAATTGAAAAAAATAAAAAATAATGAAAACAAAAACCACAAGAAGACCTGATTACAGCAGAAACATAGAAACCATCTGCTGAGAAACAGATGGCTGCTTCAAAAATTCTGAGACACTTCATAGTCCAGTGAAATTAAGATTTCAGGAGAATGAAAAGAAACTCATATCTTGAAGCTTACACTAGAGAAAGGAGGCAAGTTCTGTACTATTAGAAATGCTACTGGAAGGTTCTATTATTTATAATTGTATTGAATCCTGCTCCAGCTATGTGGACAATTATTAATGAAAAAGGAAGCTGTTATAAATGTGTTAATTCTGATTAAGATCAATTACATAGGTTGACAATTCCAAAAATGACAGATATATATATATGTATATATATATATATATATATATATATATATATATATATATATATATATATATATATATGGATGCATATTTTTATTATAAAGTCTGAGAGACTGCCTTGGATATGAGGAGACAGAATATGGCTTGTGTCAGAGAGACTTACAAAGCTGAGGCTCAAGTAGCTTAGGTGAAAACACCAACAAAAAAGCCAGAGCTCAGCAGTGCTGTCGCAACTCACTTTGTATATATGGGCCTGTCAATAAAATAAGGATATAAGTATAATATGACTGAGTGCAGACAGAGTGAGTGAGAGCCTGTGAGAGTCAGAGACAGAGAAGGTGAGAAGAGAAATAGAAGAGTTGGAAATAGACCAGAAGTCAAAGCCCCCTAGATTTTGTTGATTCATGACAGGTTCAAACATGGGTTGTAGAGACTGTAAGACAGCAGCTCTAATGCCTACAGACCCCAGAGAACCCAAGCCTTCTCCATATGTTTGTACTATTTGCTCCAGGAAATGTATTGTGCTTCAAAAGTTCCCTTCAATTATACGAGAAAATCTATCAAGCAGAAGAAATGACCCCATATGTGATACCTGACTAAATAAATAAATATGCAAATAAATGGGGATGAACTAGGAGGACTTGAAAAAATAAAAATATAAATAAAAACAAAAACCAAAAGAAGACCTGATTACAGCAGAAGCATAGAATCCATCTGCTGAGAAACAGAGGGCTGCTACAAAAATTCCCTAACACATCATGGTTCAGGGAAATTAAGATTGCTGGAGAAAGAAAACAAACACATATGTATTGAAGCTTACACTAGAAAAAGAAGGGAAGTTCTGGGCTAGGATAATTACAATAAGGATGCTGATAGAAAAACGATTAGAAATGCTACTGGAAAGTTCTATTATTTATATATGTATTGAATGCTGCTCCAACAATATGGCCATTATTTCTGAAAAACTAGGCTGTTATAAATGTGGTAATTCTGAATTAAGGTCAAATACATAGTTCGACAATTCTAAAAATGACAGATATATAAATATATATATATGTGTATATATATGTATATATATCTTTATTATAAACACTGAGTGATACTGGCATGGAAATGAGGAGACAGAATATGGCTTGTGTCAGAAAGACTTACAAACTGAGGTTCCATAGCCTAGCTGAAATCGTCAACACAAGCCAGAGATCAGCAGTGCTCTGGTAACTCTCTTTGTATATCTGGGCCTGTCAGTAAAAGAAGTATATAAGTTAAATATTAATGATTGAAGACAGAGTGTGTGAGAGCATGTGAGAGTTAGAGACAGAGAAGGCAAGAAGAGAAATAGATGAGATGGAAAGAGACCAGAATTCAAAAACCTCCTACACTGTGTTCATTGATGACAGGTTCAAACCTGGCTTGTAGAGATTGTAAGGCAGCACCTCTCATGCCCACAGACCCCAAACAGCCCCAGCTTTCACCATATTCTGTACTACCAGACCTGTCAGTAATGTGTGTGTGTCTGTCTGTCTGTCTGACTGTGTGTGTCTGTGTGTGCTCAGAGCTCACCTGTAGTAGTCTCAGAGCATGGGTGTCAAGGTAGCCAACCCCAAGTGCAACTTATGTACAAAGAACCTAGCTGGTCAGGGAAAGCCAGCTAGCCCAGATTCTGGCTAAGCAAGAATGCCAGAGAACTATGTGGACGCCCAGGACCTCATTTTGAGCCCCTGGTCACCACTTACCCAGCTTGGGAAAAGCTGGGCTAGTGGCAAATCAGAGCTGCAGCTGTCTCTCTGTCTCTCCCTGCTTAGGGCCTGCTCTATCAATTTATGACTGTTTCCTTCTCCTCAATAAGAAACTTACAAGTGATGTACAGAAATATAGGGAAAGTGGGAAAAATTACCCCCCTTGCCCACTATTACATGTAACTGTTGACTGTAAACCATTCATCCTACAAGAAAGAACAGAATAAATATTTGGGAGGTTAGAAACATTGTAGGTTAAATAGTGAGCATTCTCTAGAGCCATGGAATACTAATCCATTGTGCATTGGATGTCACTGTCAAAAACAGTGCAGTAGTAGTTGTAATAGTGTGTAGTATCTGCAAAAGGAAATGTATTGTGTGTCAGAAGTTCCCTTCAATTATGAGAGAAAATCTATCAGGCAGAAGAAATGACCCCTCATGTGATATTGGACTAAATAAATAAATATACAAATAAATGGGTATGATCTAGGAGGATTTGAAAAAAATAAAAAATAAAAACAAAAACCATAGGAAGACCTGATTAGAGCAGAAATATAGAAAAACAATTATTTATGAATAAGGAGGCTGTTATAAATGTTATAAATATCTCTAATGACTGTGCCTCAGAAGGGCCATGTGTATCCACATTACTACCCGAATCCAGAGCTGTGCAGGTCTCTAGATAAAATATATTTTCAGATCTCTTCATGTTATATATATATATATATATATATATATATATACACACACACACAGAGAGAGAAAGAGCAAGACACCGATGTAGTCATTTTCTACAATAGATGTGATATGACATTCTGACAGTTGATTGCTAAAACCTGGAGAGAAACTGTGCATCAGGAAAAGAATTGTGCAAAGGAGTAAAATCTCCAAATTATTAGCTATATGCAGCTCCAAACGGACCTCACGAAAAAGGCTCGAGAAGGAACTCATAAAGGACACTCTCCACATGGACAGACACCACAAGTTTCCTAGTCTAGCATCACAGACAATGCAGCTGCTAGTTCCCAGTGCAAGCCTCAGGGCAAAAAATTCTCCCTTTTCATTGTCTTTACATCTGAAAATAAGAAAACTGACTAAGGGCCAAGGAGAGCAACAATGGTGTCAATATTGAGCTGTAAATCAGAATGTGCCACGTGTTTTGCACAATATAACCTGTGCAACAGTGTTTCTGTTGTTCTCTCTCTCTCTCCCTCCCTCACACACACACAAGCACACACAAACTCACACTCTCACAGTTACACACAGGCACACTTCCACAGAGGCACAGGCACAAACGGAGTTATACACAGGCACACTGGACAGATTCTGCAAGGCAGGGCCCTGGGTGAACCCTGCTTCGCACTTCCGTAAGCATGCCCAGCCTTTTAAGGCCAGCTCTGAGCTCCCATTGTCAGGCTTACTTCAGAAGGCCCAGGGGAGGGCACCAGCCATGCTCTGATATGCCAGAGGACTAGGCCACGCCCCGAAGACCTGCCAGCAATATCATTGGCCAGTGTGGTAGGACACACCCAGTAGTGTCAAGGCCAGTAGTCATTGATTGGCCTGCAACCTTGAGCACCGCCCACACGGCCTTGCAGCACGCTCATTGGGCAGCCTCTGGAAGGCCCGCCCACCAGCCACTACTGCTGGAAAGAGATGAGAATTCAAAAACCTCCTACACTGTGTTCATTGATGACAAGTTCAAACCTGGCTTGTAGAGATTGTAAGGCAGCATCTTTCATGCCCACAGACCCCAGACAGCCCCAGCCTTCACCATATGCTGTACTACTAGACCTGACAGTAATGTGTGTGTGTGTGTGTGTGTGTGTGTGTGTGTGTGTCTATCTGTCTGTCTGACTGTGTGTGTCTGTGTATACTCAGAGCTCACCTGTAGTAGTCTCAGAGCATGGGTGGCAAGGTAGCCAGCCTCACCTGGAACTTATGTACAGAGAACCTAGCTGGTAAGGGCAAGCCAGCTAGCCCACATTCTGGCTAAGCAAAAATGCATATGCAAAGGGACTCTCATGTCTAAATCTCCTGAGTTCCCCATTCAATCCCATGCCTCATTATCATCCAAACACTGCCAACGGGGAAGCTGGGGAACCCTTAAGAATTCAGGGGCATGAGCCTGTCCAGTCACATTTGGCTGCCTACTCAGCCTTCAGGCTCTCAATCCACTGCTCAGGGCAGCAGATTCCAATCACAGAAAGTACCCAGAAAGAGCTGTGTTTCACTATAGATGGGAACTGTGTTCGTCCAAACAATAGTGGATGAACCCGGTTCCTTACACCTACCCTTTGGGTCCGGATAAGGCAATTGGTCCTGTGGCCTCACAATCCCTGAACATGGTGTCCTGGTGTCCACACATCATACTCAGAGAGATTACCAGAAATAGGCATCCATGAGTTCAAGATTCACGCACTGACTTCCAGACCTGACAGTAATGTGTGTGTGTGTGTGTGTGTTTGTGTCTGTATGTCTGTCTGTCTGATTGTGTGTGTCTGTGTGTGCTCAGAGCTCACCTGTAGTAGTCTCAGAACATGGGTGTCAAGGTAGCCAGCCTCACCTGCAACTTATGTACAGAGAACCTAGCTGATCAGGGCAAGCCAGCTAGCCCAGATTCTGTCTAAGCAAGAATGTCAAAGAACTATGTGGAAGCCCAAGACCACATTTTGAGCCCCTGGTCACCACTTACCCAATTAGGGAAAAGCTGGGCTAGTGGCAAATCAGAGTTTCAGCTGTCTCTCTGTCTCTCTTCCTGCTTGGGCCTTGCTCTCTCAATTTATGACTGTTTCCTTCTCCTCAATAGGAAATATACAAATGATGTACAGAAATACAGGGAAAGTTGGAAAAATTAACCCCGTAGCCACTATTACATGTAACTGTTGACTGTAAACCATTCATATCCCAAGAAAGAACAGAATAAATATTTGTGAGGTTAACAACTTTGTAGGTTAAATAGGGAACATTCTTTAGAGCCATGCAATATTAATCCATTGTGCATTGGATGTTACTGTCAAAAACAGGGCAGTAGTAGTTGTAGTAGTGTGTAGTATCTGCAGAAGGAAATGTATTGTGTGTCCAAAGTTCTCTTCAATTATAAGAGAAAATCTATCAGGCAGAAGAAATGACCCCCCATGTGATATGGGACTAAATATATAAATGAATATGCAAATATATGGGGATGATCTAGGAGGATTTGAAAAATTAAAAAAAAAAAACACAGGAAGACCATAGGTCCACAATTCTAAAAATGACAGATATATATGTATATTTATATATGTATATGGATGTATATCTTTATTATAAAGTCTGAGAGATACTGCCATGGATATGAGGAGAAAGAGTATGGCTTGTGTCAGAGAGACTTACAAAGCTGAGGCTCCAGTAGCCTAGGCAAAATCACCAACAAAACAAGCCAGAGCTCAGCAGTGCTCTGGCAACTCTCTTTGTATATCTGGGCCTGTCAATAAAATAAGGATATAAGTAAAATATTACTGAGTGCAGACAGAGTGAGTGAGAGCCTGTGAGAGTCAGAGACAGAGAAGGAGAGAAAAGAAATAGAGGAGTTGGAAATAGACCAGAAGTCAAAACCCCCCTAGACTGTGTTCATTTATGACAGGTTCAAACCTGGATTATAGAGATTGTAAGGCAGCAGCTCTAATGCCAACAGACCCCAGACAAACCAAGCGTTCACCATATGTGTACTATTTGCACCAGGAAATGTATTTTCCTGTATTTTAATGTATAATTGAAGTTCCCTTCAATTATAGAGAAAATATATCAAGCAGAAGAAATGACCCTCATGTGATACCTGACTAAATAAATAAATATGAAAATAAATGGGGATGATTTAGGAGGACTTGAAAAAATAAAAAAAAATAATGAACACAAAACCCTCAAGAAGACCTGATTACAGCAGAAACATAGAAAACATCTGCTAAGAAACAGAGGGCTGCTTCAAAAATTCCCTAACACTGCAGGGTCCAAGGAAGTTAAGATTTCCAGAAATTGAAAACAAAAACATACATATTTAAGCTTACACTAGAAAAAGGAGGGAAGTTTTGGGCTACGATAATTACTATAAGGATGCTGATAGAAACACGATTAGAAATGCTACTGGAAGGTTCTATTATTTATAATTGTATTGAATCCTGCTCCAACTATAAGGAAAATTATTTCTAAAAATTGGCTTTTTGAAATGTGATAATTCTGAATTAAGGTCAAGTACAGAGTTTGAAAATTCAAAAAATGACAGATATATAAATATATATGTTTATAAATATATATGTATTTATCTCTTTCTTATAAACTCTGAGTGATACTGGCATGGAAATGAGGAGACAGAATAGGGCTTGTGTTAGAAAGACTTACAAACTGATGCTCCCGTAGCCTAGGTGAAATCGCCAACACAACAAACCAGAGCTCAGCAGTGCTCTGGTAACTCTCTTTGTATATCTGGGCCTGTCAGTAAAATAAGTATATAAGTAAAATATAAATGAGTGAAGACTCAGTGTATGAGAGCATGTGAGAGTTAGAGACAGAGAAGGCGAGAAGAGAAATACATGAGTTGGAAAGAGACCAGAATTCAAAAACCTCCTACACTGTGTTCATTGATGACAGGTTCAATCCTGGCTTGTAGAGATGCAAGGCAGCAGCTCTCATGCCCACAGACCCCAGACAGCTACAGCCTTCACCATATGCTGTACTAACAAACCTGACATTAATGTGTGTGAGTGTGTCTGTCTGTCTATCTGTGTGTGTCTGTGTGTGCTCTGAGCTCACCTATAGTAATCTCAGAGCACGGGTGTCAAGGCAGACAGCCTCACCTGCAACTTATGTACAGAGAACTTAGCTGGTCAGGGCAAGCCAGCTAGCCCAGATTCTGGCTAAGCAAGAATGCATATGCAAAGGGACTCTCATGTCTCGCTCTCCTGAGTTCCCCATTCTATCCCATGCCTCACTATCATCCAAACACTGCCAATGGGGGAAGCTGGGGCACCCCTTAGAATTCAGGGGCATGACCCTGTGCAGTCATGTTTGGCTGCCTACTCAGCCTTCAGGCTCTCAGTCCACTGCTCAGAGCAGAAGATTACAAGCCCAGAAAGAACCCAGAAAGAGCTGTGTCTCAACATAGAAGGGAACTGTGTTTGACCAAACAATAGTATATGAACCGGCCCCTTACACCTCCCTTTTGGGTCCGGCTAAGGCAATTGCTCCTGTGGCCTCACAATCCCTGATCATGGTGTACTGGTGTCCACTCATGAAACTCAGTGAGATTCCCAGAAGTAGGCATGCATGAGTGTCCAATACAAAGTCGCTCTGCTTGCAGGAAGCACAAACTCCCTGGGCCCTTGTTATGGAGAGACAAAAGGAAGATGGATGCCTCCATTGGCTGAATTAGGAGCTTCCAGTGGGGATCACAGCCCCGCCCCTCACCTGAGGGCCTGGCTGCTGCTAATAAAGGCAATTGGAAACACCTGTTACCACTTGGGACCTGAGGACATACTCAGGAATCACTCCAGGAGCTAGCAGGCTGGCAGACCTCCAGACCCCGGGATAGCTGTGCTCCTAGTTGGGAAGGCCTTCTGGCCAGAGGAGAGAATATTCCCTAGATACAAGAAAGAATTTCAGGTTTCAAAAGGATTTGAAACCCAATGAGGCACATGGAAAAGACATTTCACAGCCATCAAAACACCCTCTTTCTGAAGCCTGGAAGCTTCCGTTTTGCATGGAAAATCTGGACACTGGTGTGGCCATCAGGATCACAGATCCTTTACATTCGGCCCAATAGATGGAAAGTACAATGTGTCTGCCAAATGGATACTGTTTCACTTCTCTTGACCTGGGCTCTCATGGAATAAGGACTAGGATGCTGTGCAGGAAGGTGAGGAGGGCTGCATTTAGGCTGAGTGTCAGCCTCAGGGCCCTGGAGAATGGTAGTCGAGCAAGGGGGCCTGGAAAGCTGCAGCTGGAGATGGACACATGCCTGTTACCTGTAGTAGGATCGCTGCCTCCTCAGTTACCCACTGTACTATGCCATATTCAGGAGATTAAATAATCCAAAGGGCAAAGAATGGAAAATTTCAACACCAGGAAGACCGAGTTAACAATGCAAGCACTGACTTCCAGTAAGGGCCCAGTGAATATGGAACATAGAGACAGTTAGAGAGACAGAATGACAGTGATAGAAAAGGACTGAAATTCTGGCACTGTGTTGATTAGTGCAAAAGAACTGAAGACAAATCCTCCATGTCCATGCATACTTCTTACAAGTGGCATTGTTATTTTATGTTTGTGAGGAAAGGTTACACTTAGAACATCTAGGTCTTACACCACTTGAGAAGCAAGACATGTCCTGCAGCTCACACTCCAAAGCAGAGCTCGCCTCTCCAAATTGGAAGTAGTCTTAGTGATGCTCCAGCAAATATGCAGGCTGGCTTATTGCATCTCCCTGGTCCAGCCTCAGTCTGTCTTGTGTGCAGGGAACTGCACTATGTTTATTTCTTCTTTGATTTACAGTTTTGGGATAGGACGCGGTGGAGAAAAAGAGCAAGAGTGAAGTAGATGATTTGGCAGCTGTAGTTTGTGCTGAGAGAGATTTGTAGAGTGATAAGAGGTATACTAATGGCTCTATGAGATGTCACTCATGACTGTGGCTCAGAAGGGCCAGGTGTATCCGCATTGCTACAATAATCCAGAGCTGTGCAGGTCTCTAGCTAAAAATATTTTCAGACCTATACATGTCACATATATATATATATATATATATATATATATATATATATATATATGGAGAGAGAGAGAGAGAGAAAGATAGAGAGAGACACTGATATAGTCATTTTCTACAATGGATTCGATATGACATTCAGACAATTGATTGCTAAAACCTGGAGAGAAACTGTGCATCAGGAAAAGAATTGTCCAAAGCAGTAAAATCTCCAAATCATTAGCTCTATGCAGCTCCAATGGTACCCAGCGAAATAGGCTCGAGTAGTAACTCATCCAGGAGACTCTCCACATGGACAGGCACCAGAAGTTTCCTAGTCTGGCAACACACACAGGGCAGCTGCTAGTTCCCAGTGCAAGCCTCTGGGCAAAAACCTCTCCTTCTTCAGTGTCATTACTTCTGAAAATAATAAAAGTGACCAAGGGCCAAGGAGAGCTACAATGGTGTCAATATTGAGCTGTAAATCAGAATGTGCCAAGTGTTTTGCACAAAATCACCTGTGCCACAGAGATTCTGTTGTTCTCTCTGTCTCTCCCTCCCTCACACACACACACACACAAACACACACAAACACACTCACAGTCACACACACGCACACATCCATAGAGACACAGGCACATACGGAGATATACACATGCACACGGGACAGTTTCTGCAAGCCATGGCCCAGGGATGAACCCTGCTTCGCACTTCCTGGAAGCACGGTCAGCCTTTTAAGGCCAGCTTTGAGCTACCATAGTCGGGCTTCCTTCAAAAGGTCCGCCAACAGGGAGCCAGCCATACTCTGATAGGCCAGAAGCCTAGGCCATGCCCAGAACTCCTGCCAGCAATCTCATTGGCCAGTGTGCTTGGACATGACCAGGAGGGTCCGGGCCCCTAGTCAGTTATTGGCCAGCGGCCTTGAGCACCATCAACACAGCCTTGGAGCACGCAAGAATGCCAGAGAACTATGTGGAAGCCCAAGACACCATTTTTAGTACCTGGTCAATTTATGACTGTTTCCTTCTCCTCAATAGTAAAGTTACAAATGATGTACAGAAATACAGGGAAAGTGGGAAAAATTACCCCCGTGCCCACTATTACATGTA
The DNA here is from genome assembly GCF_950295315.1 of Erinaceus europaeus. Classification (NCBI taxonomy): domain Eukaryota; kingdom Metazoa; phylum Chordata; class Mammalia; order Eulipotyphla; family Erinaceidae; genus Erinaceus; species Erinaceus europaeus. The sequence continues at coordinate 566,986 of NW_026647128.1, read as the reverse complement.
ACTGTTGACTGTAAAGCATTCATCCCCCAAGAAAGAACAGAATAAATATTTGTGAGTTTAAAAACATTGTAGGTTAAATAGTGAACATTCTTTAGAGCCATGCAATACTAATCCATTGTGCATTGGATGTCACTGTCAAAAACATTGCAGTCGTAGTTGTAGTAGTGTGTAGTATCTGCAAAAGGAAATGTATTGTGTGTCCAAAGTTCCTTTCAACTATAAGAGAAAATCTATCAGGCAGAAGAAATGACCCCTCATGTGATATCGGAATAAATATATAAATAAATATGCAAATATATGGGGATGATCTAGGAGGATTTGAAAAAATTTTAAAAAAATAAAAACCACAGGAAGACCATAGCTCAACAATTATAAAATGACAGATATTTATGTATATTTATATATGTATATGGATGTATATCTTTATTATAAAGTCTGAGAGATACTGCCATGGATATGAGGAGAAAGAATATGGCTTGTGTCAGAGAGACTTACAAAGCTGAGGCTCCAGTAGCCTAGGCAAAATCACCAACAAAACAAGCCAGAGCTCAGCAGTGCTCTGGCAACTCTCTTTGTATATCTGGGCCTGTCAATAAAATAAGGATATAAGTAAAATATTACTGAGTGCAGACAGAGTGAGTGAGAGCCTGTGAGAGTCAGAGACAGAGAAGGAGAGAAAAGAAATAGAGGAGTTGGAAATATACCAGAAGTCAAAAACCCCCTAAAGTGTGTTCATTCATGACAGGTTCAAACCTGGGTTGTAGAGATTGTAAGGAGGCAGCTCTAATGCCCACAGACCCCAGACAACCCAGGCCTTCACCATATGTGTGTAGTATTTGCCCCAGGAAATGCATTGTGCGTCAAGAGTTCCCTTCAATTATAAGAAAAAATATATCAAGCATAAGAAATGACCCTCATGTGATACCTGATTAAATAAATAAATATGCAAATAAATGGGGATGATTTAGGAGGACTTGAAAAAACATTAATGAAAACAAAAAACACAAGAAGACATGATTACAACAGAAACATAGAGACCATCTGCTGAGAAACAGAGGGCTGATTCAAAAATTCCCTAAAACTTCAGTGTCCAAGGAAATTAAGATTTCCTGAAAAAGAAAATAAACACATACTTATTGAAGCTTACACTAGAAAAAGGAGGGAAGTTGTGGGCCAGGTGTATCCGCATTACTACCCTAATCTAGAGCTGTGCAGGTCTCTAGCTAAAATTTTTTTTCTGATCTCTACATGTTATATATATATATATATATATATATATATATATATATATATAGAGAGAGAGAGAGAGAGAGAGAGAGAGAGAGAGAGAGAGAGAGAGGGAGAGAGAGAGAGAGAGACTGATGTGGTCATTTTCTACAATGGATTCGATATGACATTCAGACAATTGATTGCTAAAACCTGGAGACAAACTGTGCATCAGGAAAAGAATTGTCCAAAGGAGTAAAATCTCAAAATCATTAGCTATATGCAGCTCCAACGGGACATAGCGAAAAAGGATTGAGAAGGAACTCATCAAGGAGACTATCCACATGGACAGACACCACAAGTTTCCTAGTCTGGAAACAGACACAGTGCATCTGGCAGTTCTCAGTACAAGCCTCAGGGCAAAAACCTCTCCCTCTTCAGTTTTTATACATCTGAAAAGAAGAAAAGTGACCAAGGGCCAAAGAGAGATACAATAGTGTCAATATTGAGCTGTAAATCAGAATTTACCAAGTGTTTTGCAAAAAAAAAAAAATCACTTTATTATAAACTCTGAGTGATACTGGCATGGAAATGAGGAGACAGAATATGGCTTGTGTCAGAAAGACTTACAAACTGAGGCTCCAGTAGCCTAGGTGAAATCGCCAACACAATAAGCCAGAGCTCAGCAGTGCTCTGGTAACTCTCTTTGTATATCTGGGCCTGTCAGTAAAATAAGTATATAAGTATAATATTAATGAGTGAAGACAGAGTGTGTGAGAGCATGTGCGAGTTAGAGACAGAGAACCCGAGAAGAGAAATAGATGAGTTGGGAAGAGACCAGAATTCAAAAACTCCTACACTGTGTTCATTGATGACAGGTTCAATCCTGGCTTGTAGAGATTGTAAGGCAGCAGCTCTCATGCCCACAGACCACAGACAGCCTCAGCCTTACCATATGCTGTACTACCAGACCTGACATGAATGTGTGTGTGTGTGTCTGTCTGTGTCTCTCTCTGTCTGTCAGTGTGTGTCTGTGTGTGCTCAGAACACACCTATAGTAGTCTCAGAGCATGGGTGGCAAGGTAGCCAGTCTCACCTGCAACTTATGTACAGAGAACCTAGCTGGTTAGGGAAAGCCAGCTAGCCCAGATTCTGACTAAGTAAGAATGCATATGCAAAGGGACTCTCATGTCTTGCTCTCCTGAGTTCCCGATTCAATCTCATGCCTCACTATCATCCAAACACAGCCAACGGGGGAAGCTGGGGCACCCCTCAGAATTCAGGGGCAGGACCCAGTCCAGTCACGTTTGGCTGCATACTCAGCCTCCAGGCTCGCAGTCCACTTCTCAGTGGACAACAAATTACAAGCCCAGAAAGAACCCAGAAAGAGCTGTGTCTCAATATAGATGGGAACTTTGTTTGACCAAACAATAGTGGATGAACCCGGGCCCTTACAACTCCCATTTGGGTCCTGCTAAGGAAATACTCCAATGGCCACATAATCCCTGATCATGGTGTCCTGGTGTCCATACATCACACTCAGGGAGATTCCCAGAAGTAGGCATCAATGAGTGTCCCATACAAAGTTGATCTGCTTGCAGAAGCACAAACTCCCCGGGCCCTTGCTATGGAGAGACAAAAGGAAGATGTATGCCTCCATTGGCTGAATTAGGAGTTTCCAGTGGAGATCACATCCCCGCCCCTCACCTGAGGGTCTGGATACTGCTAATAAAGGCAATTGGAAACACCTGTTACCACTTGGGGCCTGAGGACATACTCAGGAATCCCTCCAGGAGCTAGCAGGCTGGAAGACCTTCTGACCCCGGGATAGCTGTGCTCCTAGTTGGGCACGCCTTCTGGCCAGAGATGACAATATTACCTAGATACAACAAAGAACTTCAGGTTTCAAAAGGATTTGAAACCCCAGGAGGAACTAGGAAAAGACTATTCACAGCCTTCAAAACACCCTCTTTCTGAACCCTAAAAGCTTCTGTTTTGCATGGAAAATATGGACACTGGTGTGGCAATCAGTACCATAGATCCTTTACATTCAGCCCAATAGAGGAAACACACAATGTGTGTGCCAGGTGGACAGAGTTTCACTTCTCTTGACCTGGGCTCTCATGGAATAAGGAGAAGGATGCGGTGCAGGCAATAGAAGAGGACTGCATTTAGGCTGAGTGTCAGCCTCAGGTCCCTGGAGAATGGGAGTCAAGCACAAGGGGCCTGGACAGCTGCAGCTGGAGATGGACATATGCCTGTTACCTGCAGCAGGATCGCTGTCTCCTCAGTTCCCCAATGTACTACGCCATATGCAGGAGACTGAATAATCCAAAGGACAAAGAAAGGAAAATTTCAACACCAGGAAGTCCGAGTTCACGATGCATGCACTGACTTCCATAAGGGCCCAGTGAAGATGGCACGTAGAGACAGTAAGAGAGACAGGATGACAGAGACACAAAAGGACTGAAATTCTGGCCGTGTGATGATCAGTTCCAGAGCACTGAGGACAAACCCTCCATGCCTATGCATACTTCTTACAAGTGGCATTGCTATTTTAGGTTTTTGAGGAAAGGTAACACTTAAGAACATCTAGGTATTAGCCACTCTGAGAAGCAACACTTGGCCTGCAGCCCACTCTCCAAAACTGGCCCTTCATCTCCAAATTGGAAGTAGTCTTAGTGATGCTCCAGCCAACATGCAGGCTGGCGTATTGCATCTCCCTGGTCCAGACTCAGCCTGTCCTGTGTCCAGGGAACTGCACTATGTCTATTTATCTTTGATTTACAGTTTTGGGATAGGACTCGGTGGACAAAATGAGCAAGAGGGAAGTAGATGATTCGGCAGTGGTAGTTTGTGCTGAGAGAGATTTGTAGAGTGATAAATGATATTGCTCTGTGAGACGTCTATCATGACTGTGGCTAAGAAGGGCCAAGTTTATCCGCATTACTACCCTAATCCAGAGCTGTGCAGGTCTCTAGCTAAAAATAGTTTCAGATCTCTACATGTTACATATATATATATATTATATATATATAGAGAGAGTGACAGAAAGACACTGATGTAGTCATTTTCTACAATGGATTCGATATGACATTCAGACAATTGATTGCTAAAACCTGGAGGTAAACTGTGCATCATGAAAAGAATTGTCCAAAGCAGTAAAATCTGGGATAGGTGTCCTCCTAGTTGGGAAGGCCTTCTGGCCAGAGGTGAGAATATTCCCTAGATACAAGAAAGAACTTCAGGTTTCAAAAGGATTTGAACCCATGAGGCACTTGTAAAAGACTTTTCACAGCCATCAAAACACCCTCTTTCAGAACCCTGGAAGCTTCCATTTTGCATGGAAAATCTGGACACTGGTGTGGCCATCAGTACCACAGATCCTTTACATTCGGCCCAATAGAGGGAAAGCACAATGTGTCTGCCAAGGGCAATGAGTTTCCCTTCTCTTGACCTGGGCTCTCATGGAATAAGGATAAGTATGTGGTGCAGGAAATTGAGGATGGATGCATTTAGGCTGAGTGTCAGCCTCAGGGCCCTGGAGAATGGGAGTCAAGCACAGAGGGCCTGGACAGCTGCAACTGGAGATGGACATATGCCTGTTACCTGCAGCAGGATCGCTGTCTCCTCAGTTCCCCTCTGAATAACGCCATATGCACTAGATTAAGTAATCCAAAGGGCAAAGAAAGGAAAATTTCAACACCAGGATGACTGAGTTCACGATGCTTGCACTGACTTCCAGTAAGGGCCCAGGGAAGAAGGCACGTAGAGACAGTCAGAGAGACAGAATGACAGAGACAGAAAAGGACTTAAATTCTGACCCTGTGTTGATCAGGGCCAGAGCACTGAAGACAAACACTCCATGCACATGCATACTTCTTACAAGTGGCATCGTTATTTTATGTTTGTGAGGAAAGATTACATTTAGAACATCTAGGCCATAGCCCACTCTGAGAAGCCCAACATGCACATGAATACTTCTTACAAGTGGCATTGCTATTTTAAGTTTTTGAGGAAAGGTAACACTTAGAACATCTAGGTCTTAGCCACTCTGAGAAGCAACACTTGGCCGGCAGCCCACTCTCCAAAACTGCCCCCGCCTCTCCAAATTGGAAGTAGTCTTAGTGATGCTCCAGCCAAGATGCAGGCTGGCGCATTGCATCTCTCTGGTCCAGCCTCAGCCTGTCCTGTGTGCATGGAACTGCACTATGTCTATTTCTTCTTTGAAATACAGTTTTGGGATAGGACTTGGTGGACAAAAAAAGCAAGAGGGAAGTAGATGATTTGGCAGCAGTAGTTTGTGCTGAGAGAGATTTGTAGAGTGATAAACGATATGGCTCTCTGAGATTCCTCTCATGACTGTGGCTCAGAAGGGCAAGGTGTATCCAATTCACTACCCTAATCCATAGCTCTGTAGGTCTCTAGCTAAAAAATATTTTCGTACCTCTACATGTTACGTATATATATATACATATATATATATATATATATATATATATATATAGAGAGAGAGAGAGAGAGAGAGAGAGAGAGAGAGAGAGACTGATGTAGTCATTTTCTAATATGGATTCGATATTACATTCAGAGAATTTATTGCTTAAACCTGGAGAAAAACTGTGCATCAGAAAAAGAATTGTCCAAACGAGTAAAATCTCCAAATCATTAGCTATTTGCAGCTCTATCGGGACTGATCTAAAAAGGCTCGAGAAGGAACTCATCCAGGAGCCTCTCCACATGGACAGGCACCACAAGATTCCTAGTCAGGCAACACACACAGGGCAGCAGATAGTTCCCAGTGCAAGTCTCAGGGCAAAAACCTCTCCCTCTTCAGTGTCTCAGAATTCAAAAACCTCCTACACTGTGGTACTTGATGACAGGATCAAACATGGGTTGTAGAGATTGTAAGCAGCAGCTCTCATGCCCACAGACCACAGACAGCCCCAGCCTTCACCATATGCTGTACTACCAGAGCTGAGAGTAATGTGTGTGTGTGTGTCTATCTGTCTGTCTGTCTGACTTTCTGTGTCTGTGTGTGCTCAGAGCTCACCTGTAGTAGTCTCAGAGCATGGGTGTCAAGGTAGCCAGCCTCACCTGCAACTTATGTACAGAGAACCTAGCTGTTCAGGACAAGCCAGCTAGCCCAGATTCTGGCTAAGCAAGAAAACATATGCAAAGGTACTCTCATATCTAATCTCCTGAGTTCCCTATTCAATCCCATGCCTCACTATCTATCATCCAGGGGAAGCTGGGGCACCCCTCAAAATTTAGGGGCATGAGCCTGTCCAGTCACATTTGGCTGCCTACTCAGTCTCCAGGTTCTCAGTCCACTGCTCAGGGCAGCAGATTACAAGCACAGACAGTACCCAGAAAGAGCTGTGTTTCAACATAGATGGGAACTGTGTTCGACCAAACAGTAGTGGATGAACCTGGTCCCTTTCACCTACCCTTTAGGTCCAGCTAAGGCAATTGCTTCTGTGGCGTCACATCCCTGATCATCGTGTCCTGGTATCCACACATCACACTCATAGAGATTCCCAGAAGTAGGCATCCATGAGTGTCCCATACAAAGTCTTTCTGCTTGCAGGAAGCACAAACTCCCTGGGCCATTGCTATGGACAGACAAAAGAAAGATGGATGCCTCCATTGGCTGAATTCAAAGCTTCCAGTGGAGATCACAACCCCAGCACCTCACCTGTGGGCCTGGCTGCTGCTATAAAGGCAATTGGAAACACCTGTTACCACTTGGGCCCTGAGGACATACTCAGGAATCCCTCCAGGAGCTAGCAGACCTCCTGACTGCGGGATATCTGTGCAACGAGTTGGGCAGCCATTCTGTCCAGAGGTGAGACTATTCCCTAGATACAAGAAAGAACTTCAGGTTTCAAAAGGATTTGAAAACCCCATGAGGCACTTGGAAAAGTCATTTCACAGCCATGTAAACACCCTCTTTCAGAACCCTGGAAGCTTTTGTTTTGCGTGGAAAATCTGGACACTGGTTTCGCCATCAGTATCACATATCCTTTACATTCGGCTTAATAGAGGGAAAGCACAATATGTGTGCCAGGGCGATAGAGTTTCACTTCTCTTCACCTGGGCTGGAAAGAGAGCAGAATTCAGTCACATCCTACACTGTGTTCATTGATGACAGGTTCAATCCTGGCTTGTAGAGATTGTAAGGCAGCAGCTCTCATGCCCACAGACCCCACACAGCCCCAGCCTTCACCATATGCTGTACTACCAGACCTGACAGTAATGTGTATGTGTGTGTCTGTCTGTCTGGCTGGCTGTGTCTGTCTGTGTGTGCTCAGAACTCACCTATAGTAGTCTCAGAGCATGGGTGGCAAGGTAGCCAGTCTCACCTGCAACTTATATACAGAGAACCTAGTTTTTTAGGGAAAGCCAGCTAGCCCAGATTCTGGCTAAGTAAGAATGCATATGCAAAGGGACTCTCATGTCTCGCTCTCCTGAGTTCCCGATTCAATCTCATGCCTCACTATCATCCAAACATTATCAACAGGGGAAGCTATGGCACCCCTCAGAGTTCAGGGGCAGGACCCTGTCCAGTCACGTTTGGCTGCATACTCAGCCTCCAGGCTCCCAGTCCACTTCTCAGTTGACAGCAGATTAAAAGCCCAGAAAAAAACCAGAAAGATCTGTGTCTCAACATAGATGGGAACTGTGTTTGACCAAACAATAGTGGATGAACCCGGTCCCTTACACCTCCCCTTTGGGTTCTGCTAAGGCAATTGCTCCTGTGGCCTCACAATCCCTGATCACGGTGTCCTGGTGTCCATATATCACACTCAGAGAGATACCCAGAAGTAGGCATCCTGAGTGTCCCATACAAAGTCGCTCTGCTTGCAGGAAGCACAAACTCCCCTGGTCTTTCTCTGGAGACACAAAAGGAAGATGGATGCCTCCATTGGCATAATTAGGAGTTTCCAGTGGAGATCACAGCCCCGCCCCTCACCTGAGAGCCCTGTTGCTGCTAATAAAGGCAATTGGAAACACCTGTTACCACTTGGGACCTGAGGAAATACTCAGGAATCCCTCCAGGAGCTAGCTGGCTGGCAGACCTCCTGACCCCAGGATAGCTGTGCTCCTATTTGGGACGGCATTCTGGCTAGAGGCGAGTATATTCCCTAGATACAAGAAAGAACTTCAGGTTTCAAAAGGATTTGAAACCCGATGAGTCACTTGGAAAAGGCATTTCACAGCCATCAAAAAACCCTATTTCTGAACTCTGGAAGTTTCTGTTTTGCGTGGAAAATCTGGAAACTGGTGGGGCCATAAGTACCACAGGTCCCAATATTGAAAAGCACAATGTGTGTGCCAGGGGGATAGAGTTTCACTTCTCTTGACCTGGGCTATCAAGGAATAAGGACAAGGATGCGGTGAAGGATTTGAGGAGGGCTGCATTTAGGCTTAGTGTCAGCCTCAGGGCCCTGGAGAATGGGAGTCAAGCACAGAGTGCCTGGATAGCTGCAGCTGGACATGGACATATGCCTGTTACCTGCAACAGGATCGCTGTCTCCTCAGTTCCCCAACGTACTACGCCATATGAAGGAGACTGAATAATCCAAAGGGCAAAGAAAGGAAAATTTCAACACAAGGAAGTCCGAGTTCATGATCCATGCACTGACTTCCATAAGGGCCCAGTGAAGAAGGCACGTAGAGACAGTCAAAGAGACTCGGATGACAGAGACAGCAAAGGACTGAAATTCTGGCCCTGTGTTGATCAGTGCCAGTGCACTGAAGACAAAGCCTCCATGCCCATGCATACTTCTTACAAGTGGAATTGTTATTTTATGTTTGTGAGGAAAGGTTACACTTAGAACATTTAGGTTTTAGCACACTCTGAGAAGCAACACTTGGCCTGCAGCCCACTCTCCAAAACTGCCCTTTCCTCTCCAATTTGGAAGTAGTCTTAGTGATGCTCCAGCCAAGATGCAGGCTGGCGTATTGCATCTCCCTGGTCCAGCCTCAGACTGTCCTGTGTGAAGGGAATTGCACTATGTCTATTTCTTCCTTGATTTACAGTTTTGAGATAGGACTCCGTGGACTAAAAGAGCAAGAGGGAAGTAGATGATTTGGCAGCAGTAGTTTGTGCTGAGAGAGATTTGTAGAGTGATAAGAGGTATACAAATGGCTCTGTGAGATGTCTCTCATGACTGTGGCTCAGAAGGGCTAGGTGTATCCTCATTACTACCCTAATCCAGAGCTGTGCAGGACTCTAGCTAAAAAATATTTTCAGACCTCTACATGTTACATATATATAGAGAGATAGTGAGATACTGATTTAGTCATTTTCTACAATGGATTCAGTATGACATTCAAACAATTGATTGCTAAAACATGGAGGAAAACTGTGCATCATGAAAAGAATTGTCCAAAGGAGTAAAATCTCCAAATCATTAGCTATATACAGCTCCAAGGTGAATGAGCAAAAATGGCTCGAGTAGTAACTCATCAAGGAGACCCTCCACATGGACAGGCACCACGAGTTTCCTAGTCTCGCAACACACACAGGGCAGCTGCTAGTTCCCAGTGCAAGTCACAGGGCAAAAACCTCTCCCTCTTCAGTGTCTTCGCATCTGAAAAGAAGAAAAGTGACCTATAGCCAAGGAGAGCTATAATGGTGTCATATTTAGCTGTAAATCAAAATGTGCCAAGTGTTTTGCACATAATCACCTATACCACAGTGATTCTGTTGTTCTCTCTCTCTCTCCCTCCCTCACACACACACACACACACACACAAACACACACTCTCACAGTCACACACACGCACACATCCACAGAGGCACAGGCACAAAGGGAGTTATACACTTGCACACTGGACAGCTACTGCAAGCAAGGTCCTGTCCTGTAACCTGATTTGCACTTCCTGTAAGCATGCCCAGCTTTTTAAGGGCAACTCTGAGATCTCATTGGCGGGCTTCCTTCAGAAGGCCTGCACACAGGGCGCCAGCCAGGCTCTGATAGGCCAGAGTCCTAGGCCACGCCCAGAACCCCTGCCAGCAATCTCATTGGCCAGTGTGTTTGGACACGCCCAAGTCAGTGATAGGCCAGCAGCTTTGAGTACCATGAGTGAAGACAGAGTGTGTGAGAACATGTGAGAGTTAGGGACAGAGAAGGAAAGAAGAGAAATAGATGAGTTGGAAAGATACCAGAATTCAAAAACCTCCTACACTGTTTCATTGATGACAGGTTCAAACCTGGCTTGTAGAGATTGTAAAGCAGCAGCTCTCATGCCCACAGATCCCAAACAGCCCCAGCTTTCACCATATGCTGTACTACCAGACCTGACAGTAATGTGTGTGTGTGTGTGTGTGTGTGTGTGTGTTGGTCTCTCTCTCACTGTGTGTGTCTGTGTGTGTTCAGAGCTCACCTGTAGTAGTCTCAGAGCATGGGTATCACGGTAGCCAACCCCAACTGCAACTTATGTACAGAGAACCTAGCTGGTCAGGGCAAGCCAGCTAGCCCAGATTCTGGCTAAGCAAGAATTCCAGAGAACTATGTGGAATCCTAGGACCCCATTTTGAGCCCCTGATCACCACTTACCCAGCTAGGGAAATGCTGGGCTACTGGAAAATCAGAGCTGCAGCTGTCTCTCTGTCTCTCTTCCTACTTGGGACCTGCTCTATCAATTTATGACTGTTTCCTTCTCCTCTATAAGAAAGTTACAAGTGATGTACAGAAATACAGGGAAAGTGGGAAAAATTACCCCCCTTGCCCACTATTACATGTAACTGTTGACTGTAAACCATTCATCCCCCAAGAAAGAACAGAATAAATATTTGGTAGGTTAGAAACATTGTAGGTTAAATAGTGAGCATTCTCTAGAGCCATGCAATACTAACCCATTGTGCATTGGATGTCACTGTTAAAAACAGTGCAGTAGTAGTTGTAATAGTGTGTACTATCTGCAAAAGGAAATGTATTGTGTGTCAGAAGTTCCCTTCAATTATAAGAGAAAATCTATCAGGCAGAAGAAATGACTCCTCATGTGATATTGGACTAAATAAATAATTATGCAAATAAATGGGGATGATCTAGGAGGATATGAAAAAAAATAAAAAGAAAGACCACAGGAATACCTGATTACAGCAGAAAAATATAAAATGTCTGCTGAGAAACAGAGGGCTGCTTCAAAAATTCCCTGACTTCAGGGTCCAGGCAAATTAAGAATTACCAAGAATGAAAAGAAAGGCATACTTATTGAAGCTTACACTAGAAAATGGAGGCAAGTTCTGTGCTATGATAATTATAATAAGGATACTGATAGAAAGGCTATTGGAAATGCTCCTGGAAGGTTTCTAATTTAAAATTGTAGTGAATCCTGCTCCAACTATATGACCAATTATTTATGAATAAGGAGGCTGTTATAAATGCGGTAATTCTGCGTTAAGATCAAATAAAAAGTTCAACAATTCTAAAAATAACTGATATATATATATATATATGTATATATATGTACATATATGTATGTGTATCTTTATTATCAACTATGAGGGATACTGGCATGGCTATGAGAAGACAGAGTATGGCTTGTGCCAGAGAGACTTATTAAGCTGAGGCTCTAGAAACCTAGGTGAAATCGTCAACAAAACAAGCCAGAGCTCAGCAGTGCCCTGGTGACTCTCTTTGTATATCTGGGCCTGTCAGTAAAATAATATATAGGTGAAATATTAATGAGTGCAGGCAGACTGAGTGAGAGCCTGTGAGAGTCAGAGACAGAGTAGGCAAGAAGAGAAATAGAAGAGTTGGAAAGAGACCAGAAGTCCAAAACCTCTCACACTGTGTTCATACATGACAGGTTTAATCCTGAGCTGCAGAGATTGTAGGGCAGCAGTCTCATGTCCACTGACCCCATACAACCCCAGCCCTCACCATATGTGTGTACAATTTTCGACCGGAAATGTATTGTGAGTGTAAACTTCCCTTCAATTATAAGAGAAATATCTATGAAGCAGAAGAAATGACCCCTCATGCTATATAGGACTAAATAAATAAATAAATAAATATGCAAATAAATGGGCATGATCTATGAGGAATTGAAAAAAAGCACAAGAACACCTGATTACAGCAGAAATTGGAAACCATCTGCTGAGAAACAGAGGGCTGCTTCAAAAATTCCGAGACACTTCAGAGTCCAGGGAAATTAAGATTTCAGGAGAATGAAAAGAAAATCATATGTACTGAAGCTTACACTAGAGATAGGAGGCAAGTTCTGTACTATGATAATTACAATAAGGATGCTGATAGAAATGCTATTAGAAATGCTACTGGAAGGTTCTGTTATTTATAATTGTATTGAATCCTGCTCCAACTAGGTGGCCAATTATTAATAAAAACGGAAGCTGTTAAAATGTGTTAATTCTGATAAAGATCAATTACATAGGTCGACAATTCTAAAAATGACATACATATATATATATACATATATATATACATATATATATACATATATATATATATATATATATATATATGTTTATTATAAAGTCTGACAAATACTGCCATGGATATGAGGGGACAGATTATGGCTTGTGTCAGAGAGACTTACAAAGCTGGGACTCCAGTAGCCTAGGAGAAATCACCAACACAACAAGACAGAGCTCAGTAGTGCTCTGGCAACTCTCTTTGTATATCTGGGCCCGCCAATAAAATAAGGATATAAGTAAAATATTACTGAGTCCAGTAAGCTGAGTGTCAGCCACAGGGCCCTGGAGAATGGGAGTCAAGCACAGAGGGCCTGGACAGGTGCACCTGCAGATGGACATATGCCTGTTACCTACAGCAGGAAAGCTGTCTCCTAAGTTCTCCTCTGTACTACGCCATATGCACGATACTAAGTAATCCAAATGGCAAAGAAAGGAAAACTTCAACACCAGGAAGACCTAGTTCACGATGCATGCACTGACTTCCACGAAGGGTCCAGGGAAGAAGGCACATAGAGACAGTCAGAGAGACAGAGTAACAGTGACTGAAAAGGACACATTCTGGCCCTATGTAGAACAGTGCCAGAGCACTGAAGACAAACCCTCCATTCCCATGCATACTTCTTACAAGTGGCATTGTAGTTTTATGTTTGTGAGGAAAGGTTACACTTAGAACATCTAGGTCTTAGCACACACTGAGAAGCACATATGGCCTGCAGCCCACTCTCCAAAACTGCCCTTGCCTCTCCAAATTGGAAGTAGTTTTAGTGATGCTCCAGCCAAATGCAGGCTGGCGTATTTCATCTCCCTGGTTCAGCCTCAGTGAACTGAACTATGTCTATTTCTTCTATGATTTACAGTTTTGGGATAGAACTCGGTGGACAAAAAGAGCAAGAGGGAAGTAAATGATTTGGCAGCTGTAGTTTGTGCTGAGAGAGATTTGTAGAGTGACAAGAGGTAAACGAATGGCTCTGTGAGATGTCTCTCATGACTGTGGCTCAGAAGGGCCAGGTGTATCCGCATTACTACCTGAATCCAGAGCTATGCAGGTTTCTAACTAAAATATATTTTCAGAGAGAGATAAAGAGCAATACACTGATGTAGTCTTTTTCTACAATTGATTCGATATGACATTCAGACAATTGATTGCTAAATCCTGGAGAGAAACTGTGTATCAGGAAAAGAACACTCAAGTAAAAGGTCAAAGCTTCATGGGTGGAGGGGAGAAGTGTTAAGTTTCTGGCATATGAAGGTGAGAACTGCCTAGAGCAGATCAATAGTTACATGGACAATGAAGGGTGCATGGGTTGGAGGCACTGCTGGTGGAGATGCTAGGGAAATATGTGGAAGCCCAGGACCCTGTTTTGAGCCCCTGCTCACCACTTACCCAGCTAGGGAAAAGCTTAGCTAGTGTCAAATCAGAATTGCAACTGTTTCTCTGTCTCTCTTCCTGCTTGGGCCCTGCTCTCTCAATTTATGACTGTTTCCTTCTCCTCAATAAGAAAGTTACAAATGATGTACAGAAATACAGGGAAAGTGGGAAAAATTACCCCCGTGCACACTATTACATGTAACTGTTGACTGTAAACCATTCATCCCCCAAGAAAGAACAGAATAAATATTTGTGAGGTTAAAAACATTGTAGGTTAAATAGTGAACATTCTTTAGAGCCATGCAATACTAATTCATTGTGCATTGGATGTCACTGTCAAAAACATTGCAGTAGTAGTTGTAGTAGTGTGTAGTATCTGCAAAAGGAAATGTATTGTGTGTCAAAAGTTCCCTTCAATTATAAGAGAAAATCTATCAGGCAGAAGAAATGATCCCTCATGTGATATGGGACTAAATAAATAAATAAATAAATATGCAAATAAATGGGGATGATCTAGGAGGATTTGAAAATAATAAAAACAGAAACCACAGGAAGACCTGATTACAGCAGAAATATATAAAATGTCTGCTGAGAAACCACGGGCTGCTTCAAAACTTCCCTGACACTTCAGGGTCCAGGCAAATTAAGAATTCCCAAGAATGAAAAGAAAGGCATACGTATTGAAGCTTACACAAGAAAATGGAGGCAAGTTCTGTGCTATGATAATTACAATGAGGATACTGATATAAAGGCTATTGGAAATGCTCCTAGAAGGTTTATAATTTATAATTGTAGTGTATCCTGCTCCAACTATGTGACCAATTATTTATGAATAAGGAGGCTCTTATAAAAGTGGTAATTCTGCATTAAGATAAAATAAAAAGGTCAACAATTCTAAAAAATGACTGATATATATATATATATATATATATGCACATATATATGTACATATATGTAAGTGTATCTTTATTATAGACTCTGAGGGATACTGGCATGGCTATGAGGAGACAGAGTATGGCTTGTGCCAGAGAGACTTACAAAGCTGAGGCTCCAGAAAACTATGTGAAATCGCCAACAAAACAAGCCAGAGCTCAGCAGTGCCCTGGTGACTCTCTTTGTATATCAGGGCCTTTCAGTAAAATAAGTATATAAGTAAAATATTAATGAGTGCAGACAGATTGAGTGAGAGCCTGTGAGAGTCAGAGACAGAAAAGGCAAGAAGAGAAATAGAAAAGTGGGAAATAGACCAGAAGTCAAAAACCTCCCACACTGTGTTTATACATGACAGGTTCAAACCTACAGGGTTGTAGAGATTGTAAGGCCGCAGTATCATGTCCACAGATCCCAGAACACCCCAGCCTTCACCATATTTGTGTAGTATTTACGACAGGAAATGAATTGTGAGTGTAAACTTCCTTTCAATAATAAAAGAAAAATCTATCAAGCAGAAGAAATTACCCCTCATGTAATATAGGACTAAATAAATATGCAAATAAATGGGGATGATATAGGAGGATTTGAAAAAAAATGAAAAATAAAAACAAAAAGAACAAGAAGACCTGATTATAGCAGAAAATTGAAACCATCTGCTGAGAAACAGTGGACTGCTTCAAAAATTCCGAGACACTTCAGAGTCCAGGGAAATTAAGATTTCAGGAGAATGAAAAGAAACTCATATGTACTGATGCTTACACTAGAGAAAGGAGACAAGTTCTGTACTATGATAATTACAATAAGGATGCTGATAGAAATGCTATTAGAAATGCTACTGGAAGGTTCTATTATTTATAATTGTATTGAATCCTGCTCCAACTAGGTGGACAATTATTAATGAAAAAGGAAGCTGTTATAAATGTGTTAATTCTGATAAAGATCAATTACATAGATCGACAATTCTATAAATGAGACATATATGTATATATATACATATATATATATATATATATATATATATATATTTATATATATATGTTTATTAAAAGTTTGAGATATACTGCCATGGAAATGAGGAGACAGAATATGTTTTGTGTCATAGAGACTTACAAAGCTGTGGCTTCAGTGGCCTAGGTGATATCACCAACAAAACAAGCCAGAGCTCAGCAGTGCTCTGGTAACTCTCTTTGTATATCTAGGCCTGTCAGTAAAATAAGTATATAAGTAAAATATCAATCATTGAAGACAGAGTGTGTGAAAGCATGGGAGAGTTAGAGACAGAGAAGGTGAGAAGAGAAATAGATAAGTTGGAAAGAGACCAGAAGTCATAAACCTCCTACACTGTGTTCATTGATGGCAGGTTCAAACCTGGCTTGTAGAGATTGTAAGCCAGCAGCTCTCATGCCCACAGACCCCATATAACCCCAGCCTTCACCATATGCTGTACTACCAGACCTGACAGTAATGTGTGTGTGTGTGTTTCTGTCTGTCTGTCTGTCTGTGTGTCTGTATGTGCTCAGAGCTCACCTATAGTAGTCTCAAGGCATTGGTGTCAAGGTAGCCAGCCTCACCTGCAACTTATGTACAGAGAACCTAGCTGGTCAGGGCAAGCCACCTACCCCATATACTGGCTAAGCAAGAATGCATATGCAAAGGTACTCTCATGTCTCCCTCTCCTGAGTTCCTGATTCAATCCCATGCCTCACTATCATCCAAACACTGCCAACGGTGTAAGCTGGGGCACCCTTCGGAATTCAGGGGCTTGAGCCTGTCCAGTTACGTTTGGCTGCCTACTCAGCCTCCAGACTCTCAGTCCACTGCTCAGGGCAGCAGATTACCAGCCCAGAAAGAGCTGTGTTTCAACATAGATGGGAACTGTGTTTGACCAAACAATAGTGGATGAACCCGGCCCCTCACACCTACTCTTTGGGTCCAGATAATCAATTGCTCCAGTGGCCTCACAATCCATGATCATGGTGTCCTGGGGTCCACACATCACACTCAGAGAGATTCCGAGAAGTAGGCATCCATGAGTGTCCCATACAAACTCCCCGGGCCCTTGCTATGGAGAGACAAAAGGAAGATGGATGCCTCCATTGGCAGAATTATGAGCTTCCAGTGGAGATAATGGCCCCGCCCAGACCTGAGGGCCTGGCTGCTGCTAATAATTGCAATTGGAAACAACTGTTACCACTTGGAGCCTGAGGACATACTCAGGAATCCCTCAAGGAGCTAGCAGGCGGGCAGACCTCCTGACCCCAGGATAGCTGTGCTCCAAGTTGGGGGGGGACTTCGGGCCAGAGGTGTGAATATTCCCTAGATACAAGAAAGAACTTCAGGTTTCAAAAGGATTTGAAACCCCAGGAGGCACTTGGAAAAGACATTTCACAGTCATCAAAACACCCTCTTTCTGAACCCTGGAAGCTTCCGTTTTGCCTTCAAAATCAGGACACTGTTGTGGCCATCAGTACCACAGGGCCTTTACATTCAGCCCAAATAGAGGGAAAGAACAATGTGTGTGCCAGGGTGGTAGAGTTTCACTTCTCTTGACCTGGGCTCTCATGGAATAAGGACAAGGATGTGGTGCAGGAAATTGAGGAGGGCTGCATTTAGGCTGAGTGTCAGCCACAGGGCCCTTGAGAATGGAAGTCAAGCACAGAGGGCCTGGACAGCTGCAGCTGCAAATGGACATATGCCTGGAACCTGCAGCAGCAACGCTGTCTCCGCAGTTACTCTCTGTACTACACCATGTGCAGGAGACTAAATAATCCAAAGGGCAAAGAAAGGAAATTTTCAACACCAGGATGACTGAGTTCACAATCCATGCACTGACTTCCAGTAAGGGCTCAGGGAAGAAGGCACGTAGAGACAGTCAGTGAGACAGAGTGCCGAGACAAAAAAGACTGAAATTCTGGCCCTGTGTTAATCAGTGCCAGAGCACTGAAGACAAACCCTCCATGCCCATGAATACTTCTTACAAGTGGCATTGCTATTTTATGTTTTTGAGGAAAGGAAACACTTAGAACATCTAGGTCTTAGGCACTCTGAGAAGCAACACATTGCCGCAGCCCACTCTCAAAAACTGCCCCCACCTCTCCAAATTGGAAGTAGTCTTAGTGATGCTCCAGCCAAGATGCAGGCTGGCATATTGCATCTTCCTGGTCCAGCCTCTGCCTGACTTGTGTGCAGGGAACTGCACTATGTCTATTTCTTCTTTGATTTACAGTTTTGGGATAGGACTCGGTGGACAAAATGAGCAAGAGGGAAGTAGATGATTTGGCAGAGGTAGTTTGTGCTGAGTGAGATTTGTAGTGTGATAAATGATATGGCTCGGTGAGATGTCTCTCATGACTGTGGCTCAGAAGGGCCAGGTGTATCCACTTTACTACCCTAATCCAGAGCTGTGCAGGTCTCTAGCTAAAAATATTTTCAGATCTACATGTTACACACACACAAACACACACACACACACACATATACATATATATATATATATATATATATATATATATATATATATATATGGAGAGAGAGAGAGAGGGACACTGATGTAGTCATTTTCTACAATGGATTCGATTTGACATTCAGACAGTTGAATGCTAAAACCTGGAGACAAACTGTGCATCAGGAAAAGAATTGTCCAAAGGATTAGAATCTCAAAATCATTAGCTATATGCAGCTCCAATGGGACATAGCGAAAAAGGCTCGAGAAGGAACTCATCAAGGAGACGCTCCACATGTACACGTACCACAAGTTTCCTAGTCTGGCAACAGACACAGTGCATCTGGTATTTCCCAGTGCAAGCCTCAGGGAAAAAACCTCTCCCTCTACAATGTTTTTACATCAGAGAAATAGAAAAGTGACCATGGGCCAAAGACAGCTACAATGGTGTCAGTATTGAGCTGTAAATCAGAATGTACCAAGTGTTTTGAAAAAAAATCACTTTATTATAAACTCTGAGTGATACTGGCATGGAAATGAGACAGAATACGGCTTGAGTCAGAAAGAATTACAAACTGAGGGTCTAGTAGCCTAGGTGTAATCGCCAACACAACAAGCCAGAGCTCAGCAGTGCTCTGGTAACTCTCTTTGTATATCTGGGACTGGCAGTAAAATAAGTATATAAGTAAAATATTAATGAGTTAAGACAGAGTGTGTGAGAGCATGTGAGAGTTAGAGACAGAGAAGGTGAGAAGATAAATAGATGAGTTGGAAAGAGACCAGAATCAAAAACCTCCTACACTGTGTTCATTGATGACAGTTTCATACCTGGCTTGTCAAGATTTTAAGGCACCAGCTATCATGCCCACAGACCCCAGACAGCCCCAGCCTTTACCATATGCTGTACTACCAGACCTGACATTAATGTGTGTGTGTGTGTGTCTGTCTGTCTGTCTGTCTGTCTGTGAGTGTGTGACTGTGTGTGCTCAGACCTCACCTATAGTAGTCTCAGAGCATGGGTGGCAAGGTAGCCAGCCTCACCTGCAACTTATGTACAGAGCATCTAGCTGGTCAGGGCAAGCCAGCTAGCCCAGATTCTGGCTAAGCAAGAATGCATATGCAAAGGGACTCTCATGTCTCCCTCTCCTGAGTTCTCGATTCAATCTCATGCCTCAATATCTATCATATAAACACTGCCAATGGGGGAAGCTGTGGCACCCTTCAGAATTCAGGAGCAGGACCCTGTCCATTTACGTTTGGCTGCATACTCAGCCTACAGGCTCTCAGTCCACTTCTCAGTAGACAGCAGATTACAAGGCCAGAAAGACCTGTGTCTCAACAAGATGGGAACTGTGTTTGACCAAATAATAGTGGATGAACCCAGCCCCTTACATCTCCCTTTGTGTCCTGCTAAGGCAATTGCACCTGTGCCCTCACAATCCCTGATCATGGTGTCCTTTTGTCCACACATTACACTCAGAGAGATTCCCAGAAGTAGGCATCAATGAGTGTCCCATACAAAGTCGCTCTGCTTTTAGGAAGCACAGACTCCCCGGGCACTTGCTATGGAGAGACAAAAGGAAGATGGATGCCTCCATTGGCTGAATTAGGCGTTTCCAGGGGAGATCACAGCCCGCCCCTCATATGAGGGCCTGGCTGCTGCTAATATAGGCAATTGGAAACACCTGTTACCACTTGGGACCTGAGGACATAATACTCAGGAAACCCTCCAGGAGCTAGTAGGCTGGCAGACCTCCTGACCCCAGGATAGCTGTGATCCTAGTTGGGAGGGCATTCTGGCCAGAGGTGAGAATATTCCCTAGATACAAGAAAGAACTTCAGGTTTCAAAAGGATTTGAAACCCGATTAGGCACTTGGAAAAGACATTTCACAGCCATCAAAACACCCTCTTTCAGAACCCTGGAAGCTTCCCTTTTTCATGGAAAATCTGGACACTAGTGTGGACATCAGTACCACAGGTCCTTTACATTCGGCCCAATAGAGGGAAAGCACAATGTTTGTTCCAGGGGGATAGAGTTTCACTTCTTTTGACCTGGGCTCTCATGGAATAAGGACAAGGATGTGGTATAGGAAATTGAGGATGGCTGCATTTAGGCTGAGTGTCAGCCTCAGGGCCCTGGAGAATGGAAGTCAAGCACAGAGGGCCTGGACAGCTGTAGCTGGATATCAACATATGCCTGTTACCTGCAGCAGGATCTCTGTCTCCTCATTTACCCAATGTACTATGCCATATGCAGGAGACTGAATAATCCAAAGGGCAAAGAAAGGGAAATTTCAACACCAGGAAGTCCGAGTTAATGGTGCATACACTGACTTACACAAGGGCCCAGTGAAGAAGGCACATAGAGATAGTCAGAGAGACAGAATGACAGATGCTCGTGTACTGCATCTCCCTGGTCCAGCCTCAGACTGTCCTGTGTGCAGGGAACTGCACTATGTCTATTTCTTCTTTGATTTACAGTTTTGGGATAGGACATGGTGGACAAAAATAGCAAGAGGGAAGTATATGATTTGGCGGCGGTACTTTGTGCTGAGAGAGATTTGTAGAGTGATAGGTATCCGAATGGCTCTGAGATGTCTCTCATGACTCTGGCACAGAAGGGCCAGTTGTATCCGCATTACTACCCTAATCCAGAGCTGTGCAGTTCTCTAGCTAAAAAATATTTTCAGATCTTTACATGTTACATGTTATATATATATATATATATATATATATATATATATATATAGAGAGAGAGAGAGAGAGAGAGAGAGGGACACTGATGTAGTCGTTTTCTACAATGGATTCGATATGACATTCAGACAATTGATTGTTAAAACTGGAGAGAAACTGTGCATCAGGAAAAGAATTGTCCAAAGGAGTAAAATCACAAAATCATTAGCTACATGAAGCTCCAAAGGGACAGAGCGAAAAACGCTGGAGAAGGAACTCATCAAGGAGACTCTCTACATGGACAGGCACCACAAGTTTCCTAGTCTGGCAACAGACAGTCTATCTGGTAGTTCCCAATGCAAGCCTCAGGGGAAAAACCTCTCCCTCTTCAGTGTTTTTACATCTGAAAAGAAGAAAAGTGACCAAGGGCTAAAGAGAGCTGCAGTGGTGTCAATATTGAGCTGTAAATCAGAATGTACCGAGTGTTTTGCAAAAAAAATCACTTTATTATAAACTCTGAATGATACTGGCATGGAAATGAGGAGACAGAATATGGCTTGTGTCAGAAAGACTTACAAACTGAGGCTCCAGTAGCCTAGGTGAAATCGCCAACACAACAAGTAAGTCTGTGCTAACCTTGTTTTCATTAATGTGTGTTAACCCCTAAGTAACTAAAGGTTGTTTTAAGTTTTAAATAAGATTTAGTTAAGCTAACTGTGGTTTTAAAGATCCCGACTCATAGAGTTGGCACACCTTTACCAGAGTAAAATATAGGACAGTTTCATCCTTCTGATAGCTAATATCAACATCAATTCATTAATTAAAAGATTTTCTGAGATATCTAGACATGGTAAAATGCCTCTGCAGTCTCTCTCACTCTTGTGAAAATTGTAGATATTACCAGCACCCCAATATCAACTGCCACTGTTTGTTAATTGAATTCCATCCTTGAACTGACTTTCTAATAACCCAGTCAGTGTAGAGCAGTGGCCTTGCCAGGAAAAAAAGGGTTAAACGTGCTATTCCTGGCCTGATAATTTTTTTTTCAACAGATGTGATTCAATAAAATTATTTAGTGCAAAATGGTCATCTAAAAGAAATGTTAACAGTAAAAATTTATTTTAACATTTCAGCTATAAGGTTTATCTTAGCTTTTTAAATTACCTATCCAAATCAAAGTGAAAGATCAATTAAGTTGTGTACCCACCCTTGTTCATAGCTGCCCTAAGGGTGTGATAGCTTTGTGATAAACAAAGGTCCTAGCAAACAAAGTTTAACATTTAACTTGAAATTGTTTTTAAGAGTGGCTTGGGTTAGTGAAAGATAGTTATTATATACATGCCAGAGGCTCTTGTGCTGGTTTTCCTCTTTATATCTTTCTGCTTTTAAAAATTATCTGGTTTGTTTTAAGACACTGCCAGAGGTTTATTCTTGATAAATTAAGGTAATACATTGTGTTTTTGGTCTGATAGAAGATTTGTTTTGGCAAATCCTGATTTAAAAAAATTAATATTTTGAACATTTAAACTATGAGGTTTTATTTTAGACTTTTAAGTTGCCATATTAGAGTGAGTTCTAAAGAGTAAAATCTATTTATATCTATGCTTACTCATGATAGCCTTGTGATGTATAAAGATCTTAATAAACTAAAGGTATAATAGTGTGTTTAAACTGTCTAATCAGTTTAAAATAATGCCAAAAAACAGGTAAACATTTCATCATGTCAACACATTAGGTATTGACTTTCTATAACATATTGGTATATTCTAATAAAGAGCCTTCTAAAATCATAGAAAAAACCTAAAGTCAATTCTAACCATTAGATCATCAATTAACTTGGTACAAGTTCTCTCCCTAAGTAAATAATTATAGGTACATCTGCACATGAAGAACTGACTGCTCATATGGCAAGATTTAAAACTAAACATTTTTAATTACTTTTGGGTGTGTGATGACTCCTAAAGTCACTCATATCCTAAAATTTTTCTCATTTTTTACAAGCCTCTTAAAAAAATTTAACGCATGACCTGCCATAGTGAGAGCACTTTACTGGCTCCTACATTGTTTAATTAAGATCTTGCTATTCAGACTTTTAAGATTAATCTCCATTGATAAAAGCCAATGCTCTGTGACAGATTGATGTAATTCACCTGCCCATGTTTAGTAAACAAAAAAACTTTTTTCTCAGTTGATATTTTTTCTAAATTTATGTGGGCTACAGCTCAAACAAGAAAAACTAAAACCCTTAAGCTTAATTAATTTCAAAAAAGAAGGGAAATGCACCCCCCAGTATTCAGTTGGCTAAAGTGTCAATGAAGTAACATACTAAATCTTTTTAATATTTACAAAAATTCTAATCGTCCATTTATTGTATCTCATTGACAAAGCCACCCACTTTTCCAGTCATAGAGACATATTCTTTTTCTCTTTTTTCAACACTGGATGTCCATGTTTGTTTTCCTTTAATTATGGTGGATGAAATTATTGTTCTTGCAAAATCCAGAGTCCCTGTTGGCAAGTTCTTACCACAAAGGACGCCATGGCAGTATATACTCCAGCTAAACTCACCAGCTTATCCAAGTCTTCTCTTTCTGCTGACCTACCACTGCTGACTTCATCTTTGCATGCTTATTGACTGCTCACTTTTCTCAAAATGTTCCTTGATGTTCAAGGAACCTCACCTTGACTTCTAATGTGTATGCACCTCCTCTGTGTTTTGGTAAACACCATCCTATATTTTCATGTCAATTCTTCTCTACCTGGTCCTTGCCTCCTAGTTTTGCTTGCTCCACAGCTGACCCTCTATGAAGAAGAAAAATTTCATCAGTTGGCACTGACCAGAAGACCAGACGTGCTGTGTTTCTTCCCCTGGACATCACATCCACTGAATGCTTCCCTTAGAATTGCTGGTGGCATGCTAGGACACTCTATATATAACTCCCATAAATTTTCTGACAAATTACAACAGGTTACAGACTCCACCACAAATAGTCTTGAGTCACTACAGAGCCCCTTTGGGAACCTTATTAATCTTTTGTTAATGATTACCTTAAGACCCTTTATTTTTAATAAGATTACTGATTTTATAAAATGGCAGATTGACTCCTTGGCATCAAAACCTTTGCAAATACATTATCACAGACTTGATTTAGCTGACAGAGGCCTGGCTGAAGCTGAGGATGACAGACCCCCTTTTTGGAGGCATAAAACTCAGAATTATGCATTGAGACATCCAACCGTGGCAGGGCAAGGACACCAGTAAGGGGTGCAAGGCAAAGCACGGCAGGGGGAGGACCCTATAGTCCTCCTCTGAGTCCGCAGTGAAGCAAACCTGATTTTCATGGAGGTTGGTGTCAGCAACAAAAATTGTTTCCCTAGAAACTGTGGCTCTGCCTCCCATGCCCAAAAAGACACCAAGAGCCTTATAAGTTGTGGGAAGGTTGGTTTTGCACCCACCTCGCAGGAGGAATCAGGTCAATAGTTCCCTCCTCTGGTAACGCCCACCAAACCTGCTGTTAGGGTCTCTGCTCCTCACCCCCATTGCCTGCCTCAATTTAAAATTATAACAAAAGGAGGATATGCCAGGAGCCATTTCTCTGCTTGATAGATGATAAGCTTTGAGACAAAGGAAACCCTCAAGACAAGTGTTAATTCCCCCCTGGGCAGGCCATTTCCCCTTAGGTAAACCATTTATCAGTAATCAAGTGAGTCAACACAAGTGAGTCAACACACAGTTTGGATCCAGCCATTTGGTGCAAGAAACATTCCTCTTTGAAGTTTGCTCCCACTCACCACTCCTCCAGCATTCACTCTCCTTCCCCAAAGCCTTATAATGCCTGTGTTCACAATAAAATTTTACAGCTTGATCAGAAACTTGACTTGCTGTCATTATTCGTGTCTCATGTTTATTCATTTCAGGTCTCATTGGGTTCCTAGCCCCTGTTCATCGCCCTGCTGGTCGGGGAACCCAGGCCATTGCTATGGAGGGAAAAAAGGAAGACGGATGCCTCCATTGGCTGAATTAGGAGTTTCCAGTGAAGATCACAGCCCCGCCCCTCACCTGAGGGCCTGGCTGCTGCTAATAAAGGCAACTGGAAACAACTGTTACCACTTGGGACCTGAGGACATACTCAGGAATCCCTCCAGGAGCTAGCAGTCTAGCGGATGTCCTGAACCCAGGATAGCTGTGCTCCTAGTTGGGAGGGCATTCTGGCCAGAGGGGAGAATATTCCCTAGATACAAGAAAAAACTTCAGGTTTCAAAAGGATTTGAAACTCCATGAGGCACATGGAAAAGATATTTCACACCCATCAAAAAACCCACTTTCTGAACCCTGGAAGCTTCCGTTTTGCATGGAAAATCTGGACACTGGTGTGGCCAGCAGTACCACAGATCCTTTACATTCGGCCCAATAGAGGGAAAGCACAATGTGTGTGCCAGTGTGGTAGACTTTCACTTCTCTTCACCTGGGCGCTCATTGATTAAGGACAAGGATGCGGTGCAGGAAATTGAGGAGGACTGAATTTAGGCTGAGTGTCAGCCACAGGGCCCTGGAGAATGAGAGTCAACCACAGAGGGCCTGGACAGCTGCAGCTGGAGATGGACACATGCCTGTTAATGCAGTAGGATTCCTGTCTCCTCAGTTCCCCTCTGTACTACGCCATATGCACAAGACTAAGTAATCCAAAGGGCAAAGATAGGATAATTTCAACACCAGGAAGACGGAGTTCAGGATGCATGCACTGACTTCCACAAATGGTCCAGGGAAGAAGGCACATAGAGACAGTGAGAGACAGAATGACAGACACAGAAAAGGACTGAAATTCTGGCCCTGTGTTGATCAGTGCCAGAGCACTGACGACAAACGCTCCATGCCCATGCATACTTCTTACAAGTGGCATTATTATTTTATGTTTGTGAGGAAAGGTTACACTTAGAATATCTAGGTCTTAGCCCACTCTGAGAAGCAAAACTTTGCCTGCAGCCCACTCCCCAAAACTGCCCTCGCCTCTCAAATTTGGAGGTAGTCATAGTGATGCTCCAGCCAAGATGCAGGCTGGCCTATTGCATCTCCCTGGTCCAGCCACAGACTGTCCTGTGTGCAGGGAACTGCACTATGTCCATTTCTTCTTTGATTTACAGTTTTGGGATAGGACTCGGTGGACAAAAAGAGCAACATGGAAGTAGATGATTTGGCAGTGGTAGTTTGTGCTGCGAGAGATTTGTAGAGTGATAAGAGGTATACGAATGGCTCTGTTAGATGTATCTCATGACTGTGTCTCAGAAGGGCCAGGTGTATCTGAATTATTACCCTAATCCAGAGCTGTGCAGGTCTCTAGCTAAAAAATATTTTCAGATCTCTACATGTTATATATATATATATATATATATATGTATATATATAGAGAGAGAGACACTGATGTAGTCATTTTATACAATGGATTTGATATGACATTCAGACAACTGATTGCTAAAACTTGGAGAGAAACTGTGCATCAGGAAAAGAATTGTCCAAAGGAGTAAAATCTCAAAATCATTAGCTCTATGCAACTCCAACGGGACATAGCGAAAAAGGCTTGAGAAGGAAATCATCAAGAGAATCTCCACGTGGACAGGCACCACAAGTTTCCTAGTCTGGCAACAGACACAGTGCATCTGGTATTTCCCAGTGCAAGCCTCAGGGCAAAAACCTCTCCCTCTTCAGTGTTTTTACATCTGAAAAGAAGAAAAGTGAACAAGGGCCAAAGAGAGCTACAATGGTGCCAATATTGATCTGTAAATCAGAATGTGTTAAGTATTTTGCAAAAAAATCACCTTATTATAAACTGTGAGTGATACTGGCATGGAAATGTGGAGACAGAATATGGCTTGTGTCAGAAAGACTTACAAACTGCCGCTCCAGTAGCCTAGGTGGAATCGCCAACACAACAAACCAGAGCTCAGCAGTGCTCTGGTAACTCTATTTGTATATCTGGGCCTGTCAGTAAAATAAGTATGTAAGTAAAATATTAATGAGTGAAGACAGAGTGTGTGAGAGCATGTGAGAGTTAGAGAAAGAGAAGGCTAGAAGAGAAATAGATGAGTTCAAAAGAGACCAGAATTCAAAAACCTCCTACACTGTGTTCATTGATGACAGGTTCAAACCTGGCTTGTAGAGATTGTAAGGCAGCAGCTCTCATGCCCACAGACCCCAGACAGCCCCATTCTTCCACATATGCTGTACTACCAGACCTGGCAGTAATGTGTGTGTGTTTGTGTGTGTGTGTGTGTTTGTTTGTCTGTCTGTCAGTGTGTGTCTGTGTGTGCTCAGAACTCACCTATAGTAGTCTCAGAGCATGGATGGCAATGTAGCCAGCCTCACCTGCAACTGAACTATGTCTATTTCATCTTTGATTGAGAGTTTTGGGATAGGACTGAGTGGACAAAAAGATCAAGAGGGAAGTAGATGATTTGGCAGCAGTATTTTGTGCTGAGAGAGATTTGTAGAGTGATAACAGGTATACGAATGGCTCCGTGAGATGTCTCTCATGACTGTGTCTCAGAAGTGCCAGGTGTATCCGCATTAACACCCTAATCCAGAGCTGTGCAGGTCTATAGCTAAAAATATTTTCAGATCTCTACATGTTACATATATATATATATATATATATATATATGGAGAGAGAGAGGGGGGGGGACACTCATGTAGTCATTTTCTACAATAGATTCGATATGACATTCAGACAATTGATTGCTAAAACTTGGAGAGAAACTGTGCATTAGGAAAAAAATTGTTCAAAGGAGTAAAATCTCAAAATCATTAGCTATATGCAGCTCCAATGGGACATAGCGAAAAAGGCTCGAGAAGGAACTCATCAATGTGACCCTCCACTTGGACAGGCACCACAAGTTTCCTAGTCTGGCAACAGAGACAGTGCATCTGGTAGTTCCCAGTGCAAGCCTCAAGGCAAAAACCTCTCCCTCTTCAGTGTTTTTACATCTGAAAAGTAGAAATGTGACCAAGGGCCAAAGAGAGCTACAATGGTGTCATTATTGAGCTGTAAATCATAATGTACCAAGTGTTTTGCAAAAAAATCACTTTAGTATAAACTGTGAGTGATACTGGCATGGAAATGAGGAGACAGAAATGGCTTGTGTCAGAAAAACTTACAAACTGAGGCTCCAGTAGCCTAGGTGAAATAGCCAACACAACAAGCGAGAGCACATCAGTGCTCTGGTAACTCTTTTTGTATATCTGGGCCTGTCAGTAAAATAAGTATATAAGTAAAATATTAATGAGTGAAGACAGAGTGTGTGAGAGCATGTGAGAGTTAGAGACAGAGAAGGCGAGAAGAGAAATAGATGAGTTGTAAAGAGACCAGAATTCAAAAACCACCTACACTGTGTTCATTGATGACAGTTTCAAACCTGGCTTGTAGAGATTGTAAGGCAGCAGCTCTCATGCCCGCAGACCCCAGACAGCCCCAGCCTTCACCATATGCTGTACTACCAGACCTGACAGTAATGTGTGTGTGTGTCTGTCTGTCTGTCTGTGTGTGTCTGTTTGTGCTCAGAACTCACCTATAGTAGTCTCAGAGCATGGGTAGGAAGGTAGCCAGCCTCACCTGCAACTTATGTACAGAGAACCTAGCTGGTTAGGGAAAGCCAGCTAACCCAGATTCTGGCTATGCAAGAATGCATATCCAAAGGGACTCTCATGCCTTGCTCTCCTGAGTTCCCGATTCAAACTGGGGAAGCTGGGGCACCCCTCAGAATTCAGGGGAAGGACCCTGTCCAGTCACGTTTGGCTGCATACTCAGCCTCCCGGCTCCCAGTCCACTTCTCAGGGCAGCAGAATACAAGACCAGAAAGAACCCCGAAAGAGTTATAACATAGATGGGAACTGTGTTTGACCAAACAATAGTGGATGAACCCGGCCCCTTACACCTCCCCTTCGGGTCCAGCTAAGGCAATTGCTCCTGTGGCCTCACAATCCCTGATTGAGGTGGCTGCATATAGGATGAGTGTCAGCCACAGGGCCCTTGGGAATGAGAGTCAAGCACAGAGGGCCTGGACAGTTGCAGCTGGAGATGGACATATGCCTGTTACCTTCAGCAGGAATGCTGTCTCCTCAGTTCCCCTCAGTTTTACGCCATATGCATGAAACTAAGTAATCCAAAGGGCAAAGGAAGGTAAATTTCAACACCAGGAAGACGGTGTTCATGATGCATGCACTGACTTCCATGAAGGGTCCAGGAAAGAAGGCATGTAGACACAGTCAGATAGACAGAATGACAGTGACTGAAAAGGACAAATACTGCCCCTGTGTTGATTAGTGCCAGAGCACTGAAGACAAACCCTACATTCCCATTCATACTTCATACAAGTGGGATTGTTATTTTATGTTTGTGAGGAAAGGTTACACTTAGAACATCTAGGTCTTAGCCCACTCTGAGAAGCAGCACTTGGCCTGCAGCCCACTCTCCAAACATACCCTTGCCTTTCCAAATTGGAAGTAGTTTTAGTGATGCTCCATCCAAATGCAGGCTGGCGTATTTCATCTCCCTGGTCCAGCCTCAGCCTGTCCTGTGTGCAGGGAACTGCACTATGTCTACTTCTTCTTTGATTTACAGTTTTGGGATAGGACTTGGTGGACAAAATGAGCAAGAGGGAAGTAGATGATTTGGCAACTGTAGTTTGTGCTGAGAGAGATTTGTAGAGTGACAAGAGGTAAACGAATAGCTCTGTGAGATGTCTCTCATGACTGTGGCTCAGAAGGGCCAGGTGTATCCGCATTACTACCTGAATCCAGAGCTGTGCAGGTCTCTAGCTAAAATATATTTTCAGAGAGAGATAAAGAGCAAGACACTGATGTAGTCATTTTCTACAATGGAAGCGATATGACATTCAGACAATTGATTGCTAAAACCTGGAGAGAAACTGTGTATCAGGAAAAGAACACTCAAGTACAAGGTCAAAGTTTCATGGGTGGAGGGGAGAAGTGTTAAGTTTCTGGCATATGACTAGGGAAAAGCTGGGCTAATGTCAAATCAGAACTGCAGCTGTCTCTCTGTCTTTCTTCCTGCTTGGGCCCTGCTCTCTCAGTTTATGACTGTTTCCTTCTCCTCAGTAAGAAAGTTACAAATGATGTACAGAAATACATGGAAAGTGGGAAATATTACCCCCATGCCCACTATTACATGTAACTGTTGACTGTAAAGCATTCATCCCCCAAGAAAGAACAGAATAAATATTTGTGAGGTTAAAAACATTATAGGTTAAATAGTGAACATTCTTTAGAGCCATGCAATACTAATCATTTGTGCATTGGATGCCATTGTCAAAAACAGTGCAGTAGTAGTTGTAGTAGTGTGTAGTATCTGCAAAAGGAAATGTATCGTGTGTCCAAAGTTCCCTTCAATTATAAGAGAAAATCTATCACGCAGAAGAAATGACCCCTCATGTGATATGGGACTAAATAAATAAATAAATATGTAAATAAATGGGGATGATCTAGGAGGATTTGAAAAAAATAAAAACAAATACCACAGGAAGACCTGATTACAGCAGAAATATAGAAAATGTCTGCTGAGAAACAGAGGGCTGCTTCAAAACTTCCCTGACACTTCAGGGTCCAGGCAAATTAAGAATTCCCGAGAATGAAAAGAAAGGCATACGTATTGTAGCTTACACAAGAAAATGGAGGCAAGTCCTGTGCTATAAAAATTACAATGAGGATCCTGATAAAAAGTCTATTGGAAATGCTCCTGGAAGGTTTATAATTTATAATTGTAGTGAATCCTGCTCCAACTATATGACCAATTATTTATGAATAAAGAGGCTGTTATAAATGTGGTTATTCTGCATTAAGATCAAATAAAAAGGTGAACAATTCTAAAAATGACTTATATATATGTATATATGTATATATATGTACATATATGTAAGTGTATCTTTATTATAGACTCTGACGGATACTGGCATGGCTATGAGGAGACAGAGTACGGCTTGTGCCAGAGAGACTTACAAAGCTGAGGGTCCAGAAACCTAGGTGAAATCACCAACAAAACAAGCCAGAGCTCAGCAGTGCCCTGGTGAGTCTCTTTGAATATCAGGGCCTGTCAGTAAAATAAGTATATAAGTAAAATATTAATGAGTGCAGACAGAGTGAGTGAGAGCCTGTGAGAGTCAGAGACAGAAAAGGCAAGATGAGAAATAGAAGAGTGGGAAAGAGACCAGAAGTCAAAAACCTCCCACACTGTGTTCATACATGACAGGTTCAAACCTACAGGGTTGTAGAGATTGTATGGCCGCAGTCTCATGTCCACAGACCCCAGACCACACCAGCCTTCCCCATATGTGTTTAGTATTTACGACACGAAATGTATTGTGAGTGTAAACTTCCCTTCAATAATAAAAGAAAAATCTATCAAGCAGAAGAAATTACCCCTCATGTAATATAGGACTAAATAAATATGCAAATAAATGGGGATGATATAGGAGGATTTGAAAAAAATGAAAAATAAAAACAAAAACAACAAGAAGACCTGATTACAGCAGAAAATGGAAACTATCTGCTGAGAAACATTGGGCTGCTTCAAAAATTCCAGGGAAATTAAGATTTCAGGAGAATGAAAAGATACTCACATGTACTGATGCTTACACTAGAGAAAGGAGGCAAGTTCTGTACTATGATAATTACAATAAGGATGCTGATAGAAATGCTATTAGAAATGCTACTGGAAGGTTCTATTATTTATAATTGTATTGAATCCTGCTCCAACTAGGTGGACAATTATTAATGAAAAAGGAAGCTGTATACATGTATTAATTCTGATAAAGATCACTTACATAGGTCGACGATTATATAAATTATATATATATCTACATATATATTATATATATGGATGTATATGTTTATTACAAAGATTGAGATATACTGTCATCAACAAGAGGAGACAGAATATGGCTTGTGTCATAGAGACTTACAAAGCTGTGGCTTCAGTAGCCTTCGTGATATCACCAACTAAACAATCCAGAGCTCATCAGTGCTCTGGTAACTCTCTTTGTATATCTGGCCCTGTCAGTAAAATAAGTATGTTAGTGAAATATCAATGAGTGAATACAGAGTGTGTGAGAGTTAGAGACAGAGTAGGCGAGAAGAGAAATAGATGAGTTGGAAAGAGACCAGAATTCAAAAACCTCCTACACTGTGTTCATTGATGACAGGTTCAATCCTGGCTTGTAGATATTGTAAGGCAGCAGCTCTCATGCCCAGAGACCCCATACAGCCCCAGCCTTCACCATATGCTGTACTACCAGACCTGAAAGTAATGTGTGTGTGAGTGTGTGTAAGTCTGTCTGTGTGTGTATGTGTGTGCTCAGAGCTCACCTATAGTAGTCTCAAGGCATGGGTGTCAAGGTAGCCAGCCTCACATGCAACTTATGTACAGAGAACCTAGCTGGACAGGGCAAGCCAACTATCCCAGATTCTGGCTAAGCAAGAATGCATATGCAAAGGTACTCTCATGTCTCCCTCTCCTGAGTTCCCGATTCAATCTCATGCCTCACTATCATCCAAACACTGACAATGGGGTAAGCTGGGGCACAACTCGGAATTCAGGGTCATGAGCCTGTCCAGTTACGTTTGGCTGCCTATTCTGCCTCCAGAATCTCAGTCCACTGCTCAGGGCAGCAGATTACCAGCCCAGAAAGAGCTGTGTTTTAACATAGATGGGAACTGTGTTTGACCAAACAATAGAGGATGAATCCGGCCTCTTACACCTACCCTATGGTTCTGGCTAAGACAATTGCTACTGTGGCGTCACAATCCCTGATCATGGTTTCCTGGTGTCCACACATCACACTCAGAGAGATTCCCAGAAGTAGGCATGCATGAGTGTCCCATAAAAAGTCCCTCTGCTTGCAAGAAGCACAAACTCTCCGGGCTCTTGCTATGGAGAGACAAAAAGAAGATGGATGCCTCCATTGGCTGAATTAAGAGCTTCCAGTGGAGATCACACGCCCGACCCTCACCTGAGGGCCTGGCTGCTGCTAATAAAGGCAATTGGAAACACCTGTTACCACTTGGGGCCTGAGGACATACACAGGAATCCCTCCAGGAGCTAGCAGGCTGGCAGACCTCCTAACCCTGGGATAGCTGTGCTCTAGTTGATAGAGCCTTTGAGCCAGAGGTGAGAATATTGCCTAGATACAAGAAATAACTTCAGGTTTCAAAAAGATTTGAATCCCCATGAGGCACTTGGAAAAGACATTTCACAACCATCAAAACACCATCTTTCTGAACCCTGGAAGCTTCTGTTTTGCGTGGAAAATCTGGACACTGTTGTGGCCATCTGTACCACAGATCCTTTACATTCGGACCAATAGAGGGAAAGCACAATGTGTGTGCCAGTGTGGTAGAGTTTCACTTCTCTTCACCTGGGCTCTCATGGAATAAGGACAAGGATGCGGTGCAGGAAATTGAGGAGGGCTGAATTTAGGCTGAGTGTCAGCCACAGGGCCCTGGAGAATGAGAGTCAAGCACAGAGGGCCTAGACAACTGCAGCTGGAGATGTACATATGCCTGGAACCTGCAGCAGCAACGCTGTCTCCTCAGTTCCCCTCTGTACTACGCCATATGCACAAGACTAAGTAATCCAAAGGGCAAAGAAAGGATAATTTCAACACCAGGAAGACTGAGTTCACGATGCATACACTGACTTCGAAGAAGGGTCCAGGGAAGAAGGCTCATAGAGACAGTCAGAGAGACAGATTGACAGATACAGAAAAGGACTGAAATTCTGGCCCTGTGTTGATCAGTGCCAGAGCTCTGAAGACAAACCCTCCATGCACATGCATACTTCTTACAAGTGGCATTGATATTTTTTGTTTTTGAGGAAAGGTAACACTTAGAACATCTAGGTCTTAGCCACTCTGAGAAGCAACACTTGGCTGGCAGCCCACTCTCCAATACTGACCCCACCTCTCCAAATTGGAAGTAGTCTTAGTGATGCTCCAGCCAAGATGCAGGTTGGCGTATTGCATCTCCCTGGTCCAGCCTCTGCCTGTCCTGTGTGCAGGGAACTGCACTATTTCTATTTGTTCTTTGATTTACAGTTTTGGAATAGGACTGTGGACAAAATGAGCAAGAGGGAAGTAGATGATTTGGCAGCAGTAGTTTGTGCTGAGAGAGATTTGTAGAGTGATAAACGATATATCTCTGTGAGATGTCTCTCATGACTGTGGTACAGAAGGGCTAGGTGTATCCACTTTACTACCCTAATCCAGAGCTGTGCAGGTCTCTAGCTAAAATATATTTTGAGACCTCTACATGTCATATATATATATATATATATATATATATATATATATATATATATAGAGAGAGAGAGAGAGAGAGAGAGAGAGATCGAGACAGTGATGTAGTCATTTTCTTCAATGGATTCGATATGACATTCAGACAATTGATTGCTAAAACCTGGAGAGAAACTGTGCATCAGGAAAAAAATTATCAAAAGGCGTAAAATCTCCAAATCATTAGCTATATGCAGCTCCAACAGGACTGATCGAAATAGTTTCGTGAAGGAATTCATCCAGGAGACTCTCCACATGGACAGGCACCACAAGTTTCCTAGTCCTGCAACACACACAGGGCAGCTGCTTGTTCCCAGTGCAAGCCTCAGGGCAAAAACCTCTCCCTCTTCAGTGTGTCAGAATTCAAAATCCTGCTACACTGTGTTCATAGATGACAGGTTCAAACCTGGCTTGTAGAGATTGTATGGCATCAGCTCTCAAGCCCACAGACCCCAGACAGCCCCAGCCTTCATCATATGCTGTACTACCTGACCTGACAGTAATGTGTGTGTCTGTCTGTCTGTCTGTCTGTGTGTATCTGTGTGAGCTCAGAGCTCACCTGTAGTAGTCTCAGAGCATGGGTGGCAAGGTAGCCAGCCTCACCTGCAACTTATGTTCAGAGAACCTAGCTGGTCAGGGCAAGCCTGCTAGCCCAGATTCTAGCTAAGCAAGAATGCATATGCAAAGGGTCTCTCATGTCTAAATCTCCTTAGTTCCCTATTCAATCCCATGAATCACTATGTATCATCCAAACACTGCCAACGGTGGAAGCTGGGGCACCCCTCAGAATTCAGGGGCAGGACCATGTCCAGTCATGTTTGGCTGCATATTCAGCCTCCAGGCTCCCAGTCCACTTCTCAGTGGACAGCAGATTACCAGAAAAAACGCAGAAAGAGCTGTGTCTCAACATAGATTGGAACTATGTTTGACCAAACAATAGTGGATGAACCCGGTCACTTACACCTCCCCTTTGGGTCCGGCTAAGGCAATTACTCCTGTGGCCTCACAACCCCTGAACATGGTGTCCTGGTGTCCACACATCAACTCAGAGAGATTCCCAGAAGTAGGCATGCATGAGTGTAGCATACAAAGTCGCTCTGCTTGCAGGAATCACAAACTTCCAGGGCCCTTGCTATGGAGAGACAAAAGGAAGATGGATGCCTCCATTGGCTGAATTAGGAGTTTCCAGTGGAGATCACAGCCCCGCCCCTCACCTGAGGGCCTGGCTGTTGCTAATAAAGGCAATTGGGAACACCTGCTACCACTTGGGACCTGAGGACAAACTCAGGAATCCCTCCAGGAGCTAGCAGGCTGGCAGACCTCCTGATCCCAGGATAGCTGTGCTCCTAGTTGGGAGGGCATTCTGGCCAGAGGTGAGAATATTCCCTTGATACAAGAACGAACTTCAGGTTTCAAAAGGATTTGAAACTCCATGAGGCATTTCGAAAAGACTTTTCACAGCTATCCAATCACCCTCTTTCAGAACATTGGAAGCTTCCGTTTTGCGTGGAAAATCTGGATACTGGCGTGGCCATCAATACCACAGATCCTTTACATTCGGCCCAATAGAGGGAAAGCACAATGTGTGTGACAGGGGGATAGAGTTTCACTTCTCTTGACCTGGGCTCTCATGGAATAAAGACAAGGATGCGGTGCAGGAAATTGAGGAGGGCTGCATTTAGGCTGAGTGTCAGCCTCAGGGCACTGGATGATGGGAGTGAAGCACAGAGGGCCTGGACAGCTGCTGCTGGAGATGGACATATGCCTGTTACTTGCAGCAGGATCGCTGTCTCCTCAGTTACCCAATGTACTACGCCATATGCAGGAGACTGAATAATCCAAAGGGCAAAGAAAGGAAAATTTCAACACCAGGAAGTCTGAGTTCATGATGCATGCACTGACTTCCATAAGTGCCCAGTGAAGAAGGCAGGTAGAGACAGTCAGAGAGACAGGATGACAGAGACAGAAAAGGACTGAAATTCTGTCCCTGTGTTGATCAGTGCCAGAGCGCTGAAGACAAACCCTCCATGCCCATGCATACTTCTTACAAGTGGCATTGTTATTTTATGTTTGTGAGGAAAGGTTACACTTAGAACATCTAGGTCTTAGCCCACTCTGAGAAGCAACACTTGGCCTGCAGCCCACTCTCCAAAACTGCCCTTGCCTCTCCAATTTGGAAGTAGTCTTAGTGATGCTCCAGCCAAGATGCAGGCTGGCGTATTGCATCTCCCTGGTCCAGCCTCAAACTGTCCTGTGTGCAGGGAACTGCACTATGTGTATTTCTTCTTTGATTTACAGTTTTTGGATAGGACTCGGTGGACAAAAATAGCATGTGGGAAGTAGATGATTTGGCACCATTAGTTTGTGCTGAGAGAGATTTGAGAGTGATAAGAGGTACACGAATGGCTCTTTGAGATGTCTCTCATGACTGTGGCTCAGAAGGACCAGGTGTATCCTCTTTACTACCCTAATCCAGAGCTGTGCAGCACTCTAGCTAAAAATATTTTCAGACCTCTACATGTTACATATATATAGAGAGAGAGGTAGATACTGATGTAGTCATTTTCTACAGTGGTTCGATATGACATTCAAACAATTGATTGCTAAAACCTGGAGGGAAACTGTTCATCAGGAAAATAATTGTCCAAAGGAGTAAAATCTCCAAATCATTAGCTATATGCAGCTCCAACAGGACTGAGTAAAAAAGGCAAGAGTAGGAACTCATACAGGAGACACATGGACAGGCTCACAAGTTTCCTAGTCTGGCAACACACACAGGGCAGCTGCTAGTTCCCAGTGCAAGCCTCACGGCAAAAAACTCTCCCTCTTCTGTGTCTTTGCATCCTAAAAAAAGAAAAGTGGCCAGTGGCCAAGGAGAGCTATAATGGTGTCATATTGAGCTGTAAATCAGAATGTGCCAAGTGTTTTGCACATAATCACATGTGCCACAGTGATTCTGTTCTCTCTCTCTCTCCCTCCCCCACACACATACACCCACACAAACACACACTCTCATAGTCACACACACGCACACATCTGCAGAGGCACAGGCACAAACGGAGTTATACACATGCGCACTGTACAGCTTCTGCAAGGCAGCGCCCTATCCTGAAGCCTTCTTCGCACTTCCTGGAAGCATGCCCAGCCTTTTAAGTGCAGCTCTGAGCTCTCATTGGCGGGCCTCCTTCAGAAGGCCTGCACACAGGGCGCCAGCCTGGCTCTGATAGGCCAGAGTCCTAGGCCATGCTCAGAACCCCTGCCAGCAATCTCATTTGCCAGTGTGCTTGGACACGCCCAGGAGGGTCAGTGCCCCTAGTCAGTGATAGGCCAGCAGCTTTGAGTACCATGAGTGAAGACAGAGTGTGTGAGAACATGGGAGAGTTAGGGACAGAGAAGGCAAGAAGAGAAATAGATGAGTTGGAAGGAGACCAGAATTCAAAAACCTCCTACACTGTTTCATTGATGACATTTTCAAACCTGGCTTGTAGAGATTGTAAGGCAGCAGCTCTCAAGCCCACAGACCCCAAACTGCCCCAGCTTTCACCATATGCTGTACTACCAGACCTGACAGTAATGTGTGTGTGTCGGTCTCTCTCTCTGTGTGTGTCTGTTTGTGTTCAGAGCTCACCTGTAGTAGTCTCAGAGAATGGGTGTCAAGGTAGCCAACCCCAACTGCAACTAATGTACACAGAACCTAGCTGGTTAGGGTAAGCCAGCTAGCCCAGATTCTGGCTAAGCAAGAATGCCAGAGAACTATGTGGAAGCCCAGTACCCCATTTTGAGCCCCTGGCCACTACTTACCCAGCTAGGGAAAAGCTGGGCTAGTGGCAAATCATAGCTGCAGCTGTCTCTCTGTCTCTTTTCCTGCTTGGGCCCTGCTCTATCAATTTATGACTGTTTCCTTCTCCTCAATAAGAAAGTTACAATTGATGTACAGAAATACAGGGAAAGTGGGAAAAATTACCCCCTTGCCCACTATTACATGTAACTGTTGACTGTAAAGCATTCATCCCACAAGAAAGAACAGAATAAATATTTTGGAGTTTAGAAACTTTGTAGGTTAAATAGAGAGCATTCTCTAGAGCCATGCAATACTAATCCATTGTGCATGGATTTCACTGTCAAAAACAGTGCAGTAGTAGTAGTAGTGTGTAGTATCTGCAAAAGGAAATGTATTGTGTGTCAGAAGTTCCCTTCAATTATAAGAGAAAATCTATCAGGCAGAAGAAATGACCCCTAATGTGATATTGGACTAAATAAATAAATAAATATGCAAATAAATGGGGATGATCTCGGAGGATTTGAAAAAAATAAAAACAAAGACCACAGGAAGACCTGATTACAGCAGAAATATAGAAAACATCTGCTGAGAAACAGAGGGCTGCTTCAAAAATTCCCTGACACTTCTGGGTCCAGGCAAATTAAGAGTTACCGAGAATGAAAAGAAATGCATACGTATTGAAGCTTACACTAGAAAATGGAGGTAAGTTCTGTGCTATGGGAGTCGGGCTGTAGCGCAGTGGGTTAAGTGCAGGTGGCGCAAAGCACAAGGACCGGCATAAGGATCCCGGTTCCTGTCCCAGCTCCCCACCTGCAGGGGAGTCGCTTCACAGGCAGTAAAGCTCGTCTGCAGGTGTCTATCTTTCTCTCCTCCTCTCTTTCTTCCCCTCCACTCTCCATTTCTCTCTGTCCTAACCAACAACAACGACAACAACAATAATAACTACAACAATAAAACAACAAGGGCAACAAAAGGCAATAAATAAATAAAATAAAATATTTAAAAAATTTAAAGATAATTACAATAAGTATACTGATAGAAAGGCTATTGGAAATGCTCCTGGAATGTTTCTCATTTAAAATTGTAGTGAATCATGCTCCAACTATGTGACCAATTATTTATGAATAAGGAGGCTGTTATAAATGCGGTAATTCTGCATTAAGATAAAATAAAATTGTCAACAATTCAAAAATAACTGATATATATATATATATATATATATGTATATATATATGAACATATATGTATGTGTATCTTTATTATCAACTAGGAGGGATACTGGCATGGCTATGAGAAGACAGAGTATGGCTTGTGCCAGAGAGACTTACAAAGCTGAGGCGCCAGAAACCTAGGTGAAATCGCCAACAAAACAAGCCATAGCTCAGCAGTGCCCTGGTGACTCTCTTTGTATATCTGGGCCTGTCAGTAAAATAATATATAAGTAAAATATTAATGAGTGCAGACAGAGTGAGTGAGAGTATGTGAGAGTCAGAGACAGAGAAGGCAAGAAGAGAAATAGAAGAGTTGGAAAGAGACCAGAAGTCAAAAACCTCCTACATTGTATTCATACATGACAGGTTCAATCCTGGGTTGTAGAGATTGTAAGGCAGCAGTCTCATGTCCACAGACCCCAGACAACCCCATCCTTCACCATATGTGTGTAATATTTACGACAAGAAATGTATTGTGAGTGTAAACTTCCCTTCAATTATAAGAGAAAAATCTATCAAGCAGAATAAATGACCCCTCATGTAATATAGGACTAAATAAATAAATATGCAAATAAATTTGGATGATCAAGGAGGATTTGACAAAAAAGAAAAATAAATACAAAAAGCACAAGTAGACCTGATTAGAGCAGAAACATAGAAACCATCTGCTGAGAAACAGAGGGCTGCTTCAAAAATTCTGAGATACTTCAGAGTCCAGCGAAATTAAGATTTCAGGAGATTGAAAAGAAACTCATATGTATTGAAGCTTACACTAGAGAAAGGAGGCAAGTTCTGTACTATAATAATTACAATTAGGATGCTGATAGAAATGCTATTAGAAATGCTACTGGAAGTTTCTATTATTTATAATTGTATTGAATCCTGCTCCAACTATGTGGCCAATTATTAATGAAAAAGGAAGCTGTTATAAATCTGTTAATTCTATTTAAGATCAATTACATAGGTTGACAATTCCAAAAATGACAGATATATATATGTATATTTATATATGTGTATATATATGTATATGGATTTATATGTTTATTATAAAGTCTGAGACATACTGCAATGGATATGAGGAGACAGAATATGGCTTGTTTCAGAGAGACTTACAAAGCTGAGGTTCTAGTAGCCTAGGTGAAATCACCAACAAAACAAGCCAGAGCGAAGCAGTGCTCTGGTAACACTCTTGTATATCTGGCCCTGTCAATAAAATAAGGATATAAGTAAAATATTACTAAGTGCAGACAGAGTGAGTGAGAGCCAGTGAGAGTCAGAGACAGAGATGGCGAGAAGAGAAATAGAAGAGTTGGAAATAGACCAGAAGACAAACCCCCCTAGACTGTGTTCATTAATGACAGGTTCAAACCTGGCTTGTAGAGATTGTAAGGCAGCAGCTCTAATGCCCACAGACCCAAGACAACCCATGCCTTCACCATATGTGTGTAGTATTTTCCCCAGGAAATGTATTGTGCGTTAAAAGTTCCCTTCAATTATAAGAGAAAATCTATCAAGTAGAAGAAATGACCCCTCATGTGATACCTGACCAAATAAATAAATATGCAAATAAATGGGGATGATCTAGGAGGACTTGAAAAAATTAAAAAATGAAAACAAAAACCACAAGAAGACCTGATTACAGCAGAAACATAGAAACCATTTGTTGAGAAACAGAGGGCTGCTTCAAAAATTCCCTAATACTTCAGGATCCAGGGAAATTAATACTTCCAGAAAAAGAAAACAAACACAAACGTATTGAGGCTTACATTAGAAAAAGAAGGGAAGTTCTGGGCTATGATAATTACAATAAGGATGCTTATAGAAACACAATTAGAAATGCTACTGGAAGGTTCTATTATTTACATTTGAATTGAATGCTGCTCCAACTATATGGCCAAATAGTTCTGAAAATCTAGGCTGTTATAAATGTGGTATTTCTAAATTAAGGTCAAATACACATGTCACCAATTCTAAAAATGACATATATGTAAATATATATGTATATATTTTTATATATGTATCCATATCTTTAATATAAACTCTGAGTGATACTGGCATGGAAATGAGGAGACAGAATATGGCTTGTGTCAGAAAGACTTACAAACTGAGGATCCAGTAGCCTAGGTGAAATCGCCAACACAACAAGCCAGAGCTCAGCAGTGCTCTGGTAACTCCCTTTGTATATATGGGCCTGTCAGTAAAATAAGTATATAAGTAAAATATTAATGAGTGATGACAGAGTGTGTGAGAGTATGTGAGCGTTAGAGACAAAGAAGGCGAGAAGAGGAATAGATGAGTTGGAAAGAGACCAGAATTCAAAAACCTCTTACACTGTGTTCATTGGTGACAGGTTCAAAGCTGGCTTGTAGAGATTGTAAGGCAGCAGCTCTCATGCCCACAGACCCCAGACAGCCCCAGCCTTCACCATATGCTGTACTACCAGACCTGACATTAATATGTGTGTGTGTGTGTGTGTGTGTCTGTCTGTCTGTCTGTGTGTATCTGTGTGTGCTCTGAGCTCAACTATAGTAGTCTCAGAGCATGGGTGTCAAGTTAGCCAGCCTCACCTGCAACTTATGTACAGAGAAACTAGCTGGTCACGGCAAGCCAGCTAGCCCAGATTCCGGCTAAGCAAGAATGCATATGCAAAGGGACTCTCATGTCTCACTCTCCTGAGTTCCCCATTCAATCCCGTGCCTCACTATCATCCAAACAATGGCAATGGGGTAGCTGCGACACCCCTTAGAATTCAGGGGCATGAGCCTGTCCAGTCATCTTTCGCTGCCTACTCAGCCTCCAGGGT
Organism: Erinaceus europaeus; assembly: GCF_950295315.1. Classification (NCBI taxonomy): domain Eukaryota; kingdom Metazoa; phylum Chordata; class Mammalia; order Eulipotyphla; family Erinaceidae; genus Erinaceus; species Erinaceus europaeus. Next base: position 524,783 of record NW_026647128.1, on the reverse strand, counting down.
CTCAGTCCACAGCTCAGGGCAGCAGATTACTAGCCTGGAAAGAACCCAGAGACAGCTGTCTTTGAACATAGATGGGAACTGTGTTTGACCAAACAATAGTGGATGAACCCGGCCCCTTACACCTACCATTTGGGTCCGGCTAAGGCAATTGCTGCTGTGGCCTCACAATCCCTGATCATGGTGTACTGGCGTCCACTCATCACACGCAGAGAGATTCCCAGAAGTAGGCATGCGTAAGTGTCCCATACAAAGTCGCTCTGCTTGCAGGAAGCAAAATCTTCCAGGGCACTTGCTATGGACAGACAAAAGAAAGATGGATGCCTCCATTGGCTGAACTCAGAGCTTCCAGTGGAGATAACAGCCCCACACCTCACCTGATGGCCTCGCTACTGCTAATAAAAGCAATTGGAAAAACCTGTTACCACTTGGGGCCTGAGGACATACTCAGGAATCCCTCCAGGAGCTAGCAGGCTGGCAGACCTTCTGAACTTGGGATAGCTGTGCTCCTAGTTGGGAGGGCTTTCAGGCCAGAGGTGAGAATATTCCCTAGATACAAGAAAGAACTTCAGGTTTCAAAAGGATTTGAAACCCCAGGTGGCACTTGGGAAAGACATTTCACAGCCATCAAAACACCCTCTTTCAGAACCCTGGAAGCTTCCGTTTTGCGAGGAAAATCTGGACACTGGTGTGGCCATCAGTACCACAGATCCTTTACATTTGGCCCAATAGAGGGAAAGCACAATGTGTGTGTCAGGGGTTAGAGTTTCATTTCTATTCACCTGGGCTCTCATGGAATAAGGACAAGGATGCAGTGCAGGAAATTGAGGAGGGCTGCATTAAGGCTGAGTGTCAGCAATAGGGCCCTTGAGAATGGGAGTCAAGCACAGAGGACCTGGACAGCTGCAGCTGCAGATGGACATATGCCTGTTACCTGCAGCAGGAACGCTGTCTCCTCACTTCCCCTATGTACTACGCCATATGTGCTACACTAAGTAATCCAAAGGGCAAAGAAAGGAATATTTCAACACCAGGAAGACCGAGTTCACGATGCATGCACTGAATTCCAGGAAGGGTCCAGAGAAGAAGGCACACAGAGACAGTCAGAGAGACAGAATGACAGTGACTGAAAAGGACAGAAATTCTGGCACTGTGTTGATCAGTGCCAGAGCACTGAAGACAAACCCTCCATGCCAATGCATACTTCTTACAAGTGGCATTGTTATTTTATGTTTGTGAGGAAAGGTTACACTTAGAACATCTAGGTCTTAGCCTACTCTGAGAAGCAACACTTGGCCTGCAGACCACTCTCCAAAACTGCCCTTGTCTCTCCAAATTGGAAGTAGTTTTAGTGATGCTTCAGCCAAATTCAGGCTGGCTTATTGCATCTCCCTGGTCCAGCCTCAGCCTGTCCTGTGTGCAGGGAACTGAACTATGTCTATTTCTTTTTGATTTACAGTTTTTGGATAGGACTCGGTGGACAAAAAGAGCAAGAGTGAAGTATATGATTTGGCCGCTGTAGTTTGTGCTGAGAGAGATTTGTAGAGTGAGAAGAGGTAAACGAATGGCTCTGTGAGATGTCTCTCATGACTCTTGCTCAGAAGGGCCAGGTGTATCTGCATTACTACCCTAATCCAGAGCTGTGCAGGTCTCAAGCTAAAATATATTTTCAGACCTCTACATGTTATATATATATATATATATATATATATATATATATATATATATATATATATATATATATATATTATATATATTTATATATATATATAGAGAGAGAGAGAGAGACAGAGAGAGCAAGACACTGATGTCGTTGTTTTCTACAATGGATGCGATATGACATTCAGACAATGGATTGCTAAAAGGTGGAGAGAATCTGTGCATCAGGAAAAGAATTGTCCAAATGAGTAAAATCTCCAAATCATTAGCTATATGCAGCTCCAACGGGACGGAGCGAAAAAGGCTTGAGAAGGAACTCATCAAGGAGACTCTCACATGGACAGGCACGACAAGATTCCTAGTCTGGAAACAGACACAGGGCAGCTGGTAATACCCAGTGTAAACCTCAGGGCATAAACCTCTCCCTCTTCAGTGTCTCAGAATTCAAAAACCTCCTACACTGTGTTCATTGATGACAGGATCAACCTGGCTTGTAGAGATTGTAAGGCAGCAGCTCTTACGCCCACAGACCCCAGACAGCCCCAGCCTTCACCATAGGCTGTACTACCAGGCCTGACATTAATGTGTGTGTGTCTGTGTGTGTGTGTGTGTGTGTGTGTGTGTGTGTCTGTCTGTCTGTGTGTGTCTCTGTACTCAGAGCTCACCTGTAGTATTCTCAGAGCAATGGTGTCAAGGTAGCCAGCCTCACCTGCAACTTATGTACAGAGAACCTAGCTGGTCAGGGCCTGCCAGGTAGTCCAGATTCTGCCTAAGAAAGGGCCCAGTGAAGTAGGCTTGTAGAGACAGTCAGAGAGACAGAATAACAGTGATAGAAAAGGACTGAAATTCTGGCCCTGTGTTGATCAGTGCCAGAGCACTGAGGACAAACCCTCCATGCCCATGCATACTTCTTACAAGTGGCATTGTTATTTTATGTTTGTGAGGAAAGGTTACACTTAGAACATCTAGGTCTTAGTCCACTCTGAGAAGCAACACTTGGCCTGCAGCCCACTCTCCAAAACTTCCCCTGCTTCTCCAAATTGGAAGTAGTCTTAGTGATGTTCCAGCCAAGATGCAGGCTGGCTTATTGCATCTCCCTGGTCCAGCCTCAGTCTGTCTTGTGTGCAGGGAACTGAACTATGTCTATTTCTTCTTTGATTTACAGTTATTGGATAGGACTCGGTGGACAAAATGAGCAAGAGGGAAGTAGACGACTTCGCAGCGGCAGTTTGTGCTGAAGGGGTTTATAGAGTGATAAACGATATGGCTCTGTGAGATGTCTCTCATGACTGTGGCTCAGAAGGGCCAGGTGTATCCACTTTACTACCCTAATCTAGAGCTTTTCTGGTCTCTAGCACATCTACTTGTTACATATATATATATATATATATATATAGAGAGAGAGAGAGAGAGAGAGACTGATGTAGTCATTTTCTACAATTTATTCGATATGACATTCAGTTGATTGCTAAAACCTGGAGAGAAACTGTGCATCAGGAAAAGAATTGTCCAAAGGAGTAATGTCTCCAAATCATTAGCTATATGCAGTTCCAAGGGACTGAGCGAAATATGCTCGATAAGGAACTCATCCAGGAGACTCTCCACATGGACAGGCACCACAAGTTTCCTAGTCTGGTAACACACACTGGGCAGCTGCTAGTTCCCAGTGCAAGCCTCAGGGCAAAAACCTCTCCCTCTTCTGTGTCTTTACATCTGAAAAAAAGAAAAGTGACCAAGGGCCAAGGAGTGTTACAATGGTGTCAATATTGAGTTGTAAATCTGAATGTGCAAAGTGTTTTGCACAAAATCACCTGTGCCACAGTGATTCTGTTGTTCTTTCTGTCTCTCCCTCCCTCACACACACACACACACACACACAAACACACCATCTGACAGTCACACACTCACACATCCACAGAGGCACAGGCCCAAACGGAGTTATACACATGTGCACTGGACAGCTTCTGCAAGGCAGGGCCCTGGGTTGAACCCTGATTTACACTTCCTGGAAGCATGTCCAGGCTTTTAAGGCCATCTCTGAGCTCCCATATGCAGGCTTCCTTCAAAAGGCCCGCCCACAGGGCGCCAGCCATGCTCTGATAGGCCAGAGGCCTAGACCAAGTCCAGAACCCCTGCCAGCAATCTAATTGGCCAGTGTGCTTGGACATGCCCAGGAGGGTCCGGGCCCCTAATCAGTGATTGGCCAGCGGCCTTGAGCACCGCCAACATGGCCTTGGGGCATGCTCATTGGGCAGCCTCTGGAAGGCCCGCCCACCAAACACATCAGCTTGACTCTGATTGGCCTGTTGTCCCAGGGACATGCCCCCAGCCAGCCAGAGAATGTGAGAGTTAGAGAAGGTGAGAAGAGAAATAGTTGAGTTGGAAAGAGACCAGAATTCAAAAACCTCCTACACTGTGTTCATTGATGACATGTTCAACGTGGCTTATACAGATTGTAAGGCAGCAGCTCTCATTCCCACAGACCCCAAACTGCCCCAGCCTTCACCATTTGCTATACTACCAGACCTGACAGTAATGTGTGCGTGTCTGTCTGTCTGTCTGTGTGTGTCTGTGTGTGCTCAGAGCTCGCTTGTAGTAGTATCAGAGCATGTATGTCAAGGTATCCAGCCTCACCTGCAACTTATGTACAGAGAACCTTAGCTGATTCTGGCTAAGCAAGAATGCCAGATTACTATGTGGAAGACAAGACACCATTTTGAGCCCCTGGTCACCCGTTACATGGACAATGAAAGGAGCATGGGTTGGAGGCACAACTGGTGGAGATGCCAGGGAACTTTGTGGAAGCCCAGGACCCTGTTTTGAGCCCCTGGTCACCACTTACCCAGCTAGGTAAAAGCTCTGCTAGTGTCAAATCAGAACTCCAGCTGTCTCTCTTTCTCTCTTCCTGCTTGGGCCCTGCTCTCTCAATTTATGACTGTTTCCTTCTCCTCAATAGGAAAGTTATAAATGATGTACAGAAATACAGGGAAAATGGGAAAAATTACCCCCGTAGCCACTATTACATGTAACTGTTGACTGTAAACCATTCATCCCCCAAGAAAGAACAGAATAAATATTTGTGAGGTTAAAAACTCTGTAGGTTAAATAGGGAACATTCTTTAGAGCCATGCAATACTAAGCCATTGTGCATTGGATGTCACTGTCAAAAACAGTGCAGTAGTAGTTGTAGTAGTGTGTAGTATCTGCAAAAGGAAATATATTGTGTGTCCAAAGTTCCCTTCAATTATAAGAGAAAATCTATCAGGTAGAAGAAATGACCCCTCATGTGATATCGGAATAAATATATAAATAAATATGCAAATATGTGGGGATGATCTAGGAGGATTTGAAATATAAAAAATAATAAAAACCACAGGAAGACCATAGGTTGAAAATACTAAAAATGACAAATATATATGTATATTTATATATGTATATGGATGTATATCTTTATAATAAAGTCTGAGAGATACCCCATGGGTATGAGGAGACAGAATATGGCTTGTGTTAGAGACACTTACAAAGCTGAGGCTCCAGTAGCCTAGGTAAAATCGCAAGCAAAACAAGCCAGAGCTCATTAGTGCTCTCGCAACTCTCTTTGTATATCTGGGCCCGTCAATTAAATAAGGACATAAGTAAAATATTACTGAGTGCAGACATAGTGAGTGAGAGCCTGTGAGAGTCAGAGTCAGAGAAGGCGAGAAAGAAATAGAGGAATTGGAAATAGATCAGAAGTCAAAAACCCCCTAGACTGTGTTCATTCATGAATGGTTCAAACGTGGGTTTGTAGAGATTTTAAGGCAGCAGCTCTAATGCCCAAATACCCCAGACAACCTAAGCTTTCACCATATGTGTGTAGTATTTGCCACAGGAAATGCATTGTGTGTCAAAAGTTCCCTACATTTATAAGAGAAAAAATATCAAGAAGAAGAAATGACCCTCATGTAATACCTGAATAAATAAATAAATATGAAAATAAATGGGGATGATTTAGGAGGACTTGAAAAAATAAAAAAATAATGAAAAAAAACCACAAGAAGATCTGATTACAGCAGAAACATAGAAACCATCTGCTGAGGAACAGAGGGCTTCTTCATAAATTCCCTAACACTTCAGGGTCCAAGGAAATTAAGAATTCCGGAAAAAGAAAAGAAACACATACCTATTGAAGCTTACACTAGAAAAATGAGGGAAGTTCTGGGCTATGATAATTACAATAAGGATGCTGATAGAAATGCAATTAGAAATGCTACTGGAAGGTTCTATTATTTATAATTGTATTGAATCCTGCTCCAACTATATGGCCAATTATTTCTGAAAAACTAGGATGTTATAAATGTGGTAATTCTGAATTAAGGTCAAATACATAGGTCGACAATTCTAAAAAAGACAGATATATAAATATATATGTATATATATGTATGTATGTATCTCTTTATTATAAACTCTGAGTGATACTGGCTTGGAAATGAGGAGACAGAAAATGGCTTGTGTCAGAAAAACTTACAAACTGATGCTCCAGTAGCCTAGGTGAAATCGCCAACACAACAAACCAGAGCTCAGCAGTGCTCTGGTAACTCTATTTATATATCTGGGCCTGTCAGTAAAATAAGTATATAAGTAAAATATAAATGAGTGAAGACAGAGTGTATGAGAGCATGTGAGAGTTAGAGACAGAGAAGGCGAGAAGAGAAATACATGAGTTGGAAAGAGACCAGATTTCAAAAACCTCCTACACTGTGTTCATTGATGACAGGTTCAAAGCTGGCTTTTAGAGATTGTAAGGCAGGAGCTCTCATGCTCACAGACCCCAGACAGCTCCAGCCTTCACCATATGCTGTACTACCAGACTTGACAGTAATGTGTGTGTATGTGTGTTGTGTGTGTCTGTGTGTGCTCTGAGCTCACCTATAGTAGTCTCAGAGCATGGGTGTCAAGGTTGCCAGCCTCACCTGCAACTTATGTACAGAGAGCCTAGCTGGTCAGGCCAAGCAAGCTAGCCCAGATTCTGGCTAAGCAAGAATGCATATGCAAAGGGACTCTCATGTCTCGCTCTCCTGAGTTCCCCATACAATCTCATGCCTCACTATCATCCAAACACTGCCAATGGGGGAAGCTGGGGCACCCCTTAGAATTCAGGGGAATGAGCCTGCCCAGTCATGTTTGGCTGCCTATTCAGCCTCCAGGCTATCAGTCCACAACTCAGGGCAGCAGATTACAAGCCCGGAAAAAACCCAGAAAGAGCTGTGTTTCAACATAGATGGGAACTGTGTTTGATCAAACAATCATTCATGAACCTGGTCCCTTATACCTACCCTTTGGGTCTGGGTAAGGCAATTGCTCCTGTGGCCTCACAATCCCTGATCGTGGTGTCCTGGTGTCCACACATCGCACTCAGAGAGCTTCCCAGAAGTAGGCATGCATGAGTGTCCCATACAAAGTCGCTCTGCTTGCAGGAAGCATAAACGACCTGGGCCCTTGCTATGGAGAGACAAAAGGAAGATGGATGCCTCTATTGGCTGAATTCGGAGCTTCCAGGGTAGATCACAGTCCCGCCCCTCACATGAGGGCCTGGTTTCTGCTAATAAAGGCAATACGAAACAGCTGTTACCACTTGGGCCCTGAGGACATACTCAGGAATGCCTCCAGGAGCTAGCAGGCTGGCAGACCTCCTGACCCTGGGATAGTTGTGCTCCTAGTTGGGTAGGCCTTCTGGCCAGAGGTTAGAATATACCCTAGATACCAGAAAGTACTTCAGGTTTCAAAAGGATTTGAAACCCCATGAGCCACTTTGAAAAGTTATTTCACAGACATCAAAACCCCCTCTTTCTGAACCCTGGAAGCTTCCGTTTTGCGTGGAAAATCTGGACACTGGTGTGGTCATCAGTACCACAGATCCTTTACATTCGTCCAAATAGAGGGAAAGCACAATGTGTGTACCAGGGGGATAGAGTTTAACTTCTCTTGACCTGTGCTCTCATGGAATAAGGACTAGGATGCTGTGCAGGAAGGTGAGGAGGGCTGCATATGGCTGAGTGTCAGCCTCAGGGCCCTGGAGAATGGGAGTCAAGCACAGAGGGCCTGGACAGCTGCAGCTGGAGATGGACACATGCCTGTTTCCTGCAGTAGGATCGCTGCCTCCTCAGTTCCCCACTGTACTACGCCATATGCATGAGATTAAATAATCCAAAGGGCAAAGATAGGAAAATTTCAACACCAGGAAGTCCTAGTTAACGATGCATGCACTGACTTCTAGTAAGGGCCCAGTGAAAGAGGCAGGTAGAGACAGTCAGAGAGACAGAATGACAGTTACAGAAAAGTATAGGCATTCTGGACCTGTGTTGATCAGTGCCAGAGCACTGAAGACAAATCCTCCATGCCCATGCCTACTTCTTAAAATTGGCATTGTTATTTTATGTTTATGAGGAAAGGTTACACTCAGAACATCTAGTTCTTAGCCAATTTGAGAAGAAACACTTGGCCTGCAGCCCACTCTCTAAAACTGCCCTCTCATCTCCAATCTGGAAGTAGCCTTAGTCATGTTCCAGCCAAGATGCAGGCTGGCGTATTGCAACTCCCTGGTCCAGCCTCAGCCTGTCCTGTGTACAGGGAACTGCACTATGCTTATTTCTTCTTTTATTTACAGTTTTGGGATAGGACTTGGTGGACAAAAAGAGCAAGAGAGAAGTAGATCATTTGGCAGTGGTACTTTGTGCTGAGAGTGATTTGTAGAGTGATAAGAGGTATAGGAATGGCTCTATGAGATGTCTCTCATGACTGTGGTTCAGAAGGGCCAGGTGTATCCGCATTACTACAATAATCCAGAGCTGTGCAGGTCTCTAGCTAAAAATATTTTCAGACCTCTACATGTTACATATATATATATATATATATATATATAGAGAGAGAGAGAGAGAGAGAGAAGAGAGAGGGTAGAGACAATGATGTAGTCATTTTCTACAGTGGATTCGATATGACATTCAAACAATTGATTGTTAAAACCTGGAGAGAAACTGCATCAGGAAAAGAATTGTCCAAAGGATAAAATCTCCAAGTCATTAGCTATATGCAGCTCCAACGGTAATAAGCAAAATAGGCTCAAGAAGGAACTCATCGAGGAGACTCTCCACATGGACAGGCACCACAAGTTTCCTAGTCTGGCAACACACACAGGGCAGCTGCTATTTCCCAGTGCAAGCCTCAGGGCAAAAACCTCTCCCTCTTCAGTGTCTTTACATCTGAAAAGAAGAAAAGTGACCAAGGGCCAAGGAGAGCTACAATGGTGTCAATATTGAGCTGTAAATCAGAATGTGTCAAGTGTTTTGCAAAAAATCACCTGTGCCACACTGTTTCTGTTGTTGTTTCTGTCTCTCCCTCCCTCACACACAGACAAACACACACTCACTGTCACACACACGCACACATCCACAGAGGCACAGGCACAAACAGAGTTATACCCATGAACACTGGACAGCTTCTGCAAGGCATGGTCCTGGGCTGAACCCTGCTTCACACTTCCTGGAAGCACGCCTAGCCTTTTTTAAAATATTTTTTATTTCATTTATTTAATCCCTTTTCTTGCCCTTATTGTTTTTTATTATTGTAGTTATTATTGTTGTTGTCGTCGTTGTTGGATAGGACAGAGAGAAACGGAGAGAGGAGGGGAAGACAGAGAGGGGGAGAGAAAAATAGACACCTGCAGACCTGCTTCACCATCTGTGAAGCGACTCCCCTGCAGGTTGGAGCCGGGGTTCGAACTGGGATCCTTATGCTGGTCCTTGTGCTTTGCACCACCTGCGCTTAACCCGCTGCGCTACAGCCCAACTCCCCCACGCCCAGCCTTTTAAGGCCATCTCTGAGCTCCCATAGTCGGGCTTACTTCAAAAGGCCCGCCCACAAGGCGCCAGCCATGCTCTGATAGGACAGAGGCCCAGGCCACGCCCAGAACCCCTGCAAGCAATCTCATTTGCCAGTGTGCTTGGACATCCCCAGTAGGGTCCGGGCCCCTTGTCAGTGATTGGCCAGCAGCCTTGAGCACCGCCAACAGGGCCTTGGAGCAGGCTCATTTGGCAGCTTCTGGAAGACCCGCCCACCAACCACATCAGCTCGACTCTGATTGGCCTGTTGTCCCAGGGACACGCCCCCAGCCAGCCAGAGAAATTGAGAGTTAGAGAAGGCGAGAAGAGAAATAGATGATTTGGAAAGACATCAGAATTCAAAAACCTCATACACTGTGTTCATTGATGACAGGTTCAAACCTGGCTTGTAGAGATTGTAAGGCAGCAGCTCTTATGCCCACAGACTCCAGACAGCCTCAGCCTTCACCATATGCTGTACTACCAGACCTGACAGTAATGTGTGTGTGTGTGTGTCTGTCTGTCTGTCTGACTGTGTGTGTCTGTGTGTGCTCAGAGCTCACCTGTAGTAGTCTCAGAGCATTGGTGTCAAGGTTGCCAGCCTCACCTGCAACTTATGTACAGAAAACCTAGCTGGTCAGGGCAAGCCTGCTAGCCCATTTTCTGGCTAAGCACGAATGCCAGAGAACTATATGGAAGACCAAGAACCCATTTTGAGCCCCTGTTCAACACTTACTCAATTAGGGAAAAGCTGGGCTAGTGGCAAATCAGAGCTGCAGCTGTCTCTCTGTCTCTTTTTATGCTTGGGCCCTGCTCTCTCAATTTATGACTGTTTTCTTCTCCTCAATAGGAAAGTTACAAATGACATACAGAAATAAAGGGAAAGTGGGAAAAATTACCCCCATAGCCACTATTACATATAACTGTTGACAGTAGACCATTCATCCCCAAAGAAAGAACAGAATAAATATTTGTGAGGTTAAAAACATTTTAGGTTAAATAGGGAACATTCTTTAGAGCCATGCAATACTAATCCATTGTGCATTTGATGTCACTGTCAAAAACAGTGCAGTAGTAGTTGTATTAGTGTGTAGTATCTGCAAAAGGAAATGTATTGTGTGTCCAAAGTTCCCTTCAATTATAAGAGAAAATCTATCAGGCAGAAGAAATGACCCCTTATGTGATATCAGACTAAATATATTGTTGTGGTGGTGGCCTGGTTTCGGGCTGCACCGCGGAGAAGAGAGTGGATGTCCAGAGCAAAGGGGTACACAAATTTTTATTATAGGATGCGGGGTTTGGTCTAACCATGTGGAGCCAGCCGACAATGGCTGTCCCCACTATCTGACCACGGGGGGAGAGCAGGAGCCAGACCTCAGAGAGGGAGAGCTGAGAGCCCAGAGAGAGAGGGGGTGAGGGGGCTTTTTATTGGGCGACAACCATGGTGACATGTAGGGCCAGGATTGGTTGAAAGGGGGCATTCTAGGATTTTATGGGGTGTAGAAATACCTGGGGGTGGAGACTGCATCAGAATAACTCCTCAGCAACATCTCCTCCTACCCCTTTATATCTAAATAGACACAGTAAAGAAAAATGGAATGGAGCAGGCTTAAATGTTTTAGAGGAATGCCATGCTCAGGTGGGAAGATAAAGGACTTTCTGTAGAGGATGGCTTAAATGGCTACGAACCTTGTGAGATTTATGCGTCCTCCTGTGCTCAACCCCTCTTTAGAGAGAGAGACTTAACTGGAGAGCCTCATCTCATAGGTTTAAGTGCAGCCTGCTCAACCATCTCTTCACAATATCTCTACATCTTTTCTATCTTTCTATCTAGTAATTGCATAAGATGTACAAAGTCTGTAAAAGACTATCATGGGGCAGAAACCTTTTGGGCATAAGCCTAAATGATATAACAAAATAGGAAGGGACAATTAGGGGAGTAGTAAAAGCCAGTGTGGTGTGAAGTGAAGGATTGGTGTGTAAAGGAACATTCCCTGTTTGGGTGGGGAAAGAGGCAAGGGTACATAATGAGGGGGAGGCGGGAGGAATGACCCACCAAACAGAGGGGCTATTTGGCATTGTATAGTCCTCAAGGCAATAGTCTGTAAAGTCTATGAATTACTCAGGATCAGTCTATGAAAAACCAGCAGCTTGAAGGGAAATAAGCTGCTTCAAAATTGTGTAAAATGTATATAGGGTATGTCAGAAAGTCCGATACAAGTCTCAGTCCGAAGTAGATGGCTAGGGGAAGAATTGGCAAGGGATGCAACGCTGCATGAGGGAGGTCAGCCGCTGGAATGTTGCTTTTCTGTAGATAGCCAGCTGGAACTGCCAACACGTGACAAGCAGGTCAGAAGCAGGAACGGGAACCAGGCATGAAGAAAGTTCTGTCCTTGGAATCTGTGTATCAGATTCTTCAGATCGCATTGAGTGACATCTAGGGTTTCAGGGGGTGTGCCACAGTAGTCGTGTCATCTAGTGGGTGACATAAGGGTGTGCAGGGGTTCAAATGGTTTTTCCGGGATTCCTGTGAACGAAACACAAACCATCTGCTTCTCGTGGTTAATTTGAACTTGTAACAAGTTATAGGTTTGTTAAAGTTGATACCTCGATGATTATAATTGGTTTAGGAATCTCTTTATGATTTTATTTAAAAGTCATCTAATGTGACCTCCTGTAGCAGCCTCTACCGCAGGATCTTGAGACAAATTTTAGCTAAAATATGTATTTTAAACAGACTCAAATTGCTTAGAGAGTTAACACATATACGTGACAATGATTTTAACGTTTACAGTGCCAGATTGATGCAAGATCTGTTGTGGATTAATTTCCACAGGATGGTTTACAGGGCACCTTTGGGGGCCCTTCAAAGGTGTCCTGTATATAAAATTTATATAGTTTAGTTTTGGGAATGAATAGTCACATTGAAAATTTAGACTTTTACCTAAATACTAAGTTACCTTAATAAATTAATTTTTACCTTGTCTGGTAAAAGCGTAGCTGTAGGGTTACACTTTTGACGGTTAATTTAGTGTTACCAAACTTGAGACATATCCATAAACATTTATTTATAACAAACTGGAGGAAAAGAACTTTTGTTATAAAAACACATTATTTAAAAACAAATTTAAATCTGTCATTAGACACACAGTTTAAGACTAAACACTTACATATATACCAAAACTATATATAAAATTCAAAAGAGGGAGAAAGAAAAAAAAAATTGGAATGTTTCTGGACGTCTCCAGAAACTTTGGCTGCGTCCAGCATTTTTATATAAAGCCAATTACCTTTTAGAGTACTCCAAGCATATGGGTCATGCAAAAAAAAGTTTTTTTTTTGTCATTCAACACACTCACTCACAAAAACAACTGGCCAGTAATAACATAAGTCATACAGGGAAAGGGTAGGAGAGAGGTCTCTGTGAGCCAGAATTTATAGGTTCTGCCATGTAGTATTACGGGTCCTGGGATGTATCCTGCATCTGGTCCTCTTGTAGTATTTCTTGTTCTTCAGGAATAACAGCACCAACCTGCGGGTATTGTCGGACATGGCGGGCAGGAACCCAGACAGGTTTAGAGAAATTTTGAGGGAAAATGCATGCGAAACCCCTTCCCATGGTCAATAATGGGTCAGGCCCTTTCCAAATTTTATCGAGTGGGTCTCTCCATTTCACCTTAATAGATGGGAGGGTAGATGGTGTTAGCCAGTGAGAATAATAGGGGGATAGGCCGAGTTATTGTAAATATTAAAGAGATTTAACGTAGTTAAGGCTTTTGCTAGCTGGATATTGGGGGAATATGTTCCTCCTTTATCTTTCTTTAGTTGAGTCTTCAGAGTTTGATGGACCCTCTCGACAATGCCTTGTCCCTGTGGATTGTAGGGAATGCCCGTGGTATGAGTAATAGTCCAGAGGGAACAAAAATCTTTAAATTGTTTGCTTGCAAACATAGGTGCATTGTCTATTTTCAAAAATAATGGGACCCCCATAATGGCAAAACAAGAGAGCATATGGCTTACCAGCTTTTTAGCACTTTCTCCTGTCTGAGCTGTAGCCCACATAAATTTAGAAAAGGTATCAATTGAGACAAACACATATTTTTGTTTGCCAAAGTTTGGTATGTGGGTGACATCAATTTGCCAAATAGCATTAGCTTTTAAACCTCAGGGGTTAACCCCAAGGGTCTGGATAGAGGTGTCTTTATGAGACTTGCACAAGAAGAGCATGTAGCAAGGATATGTTTTAACTGTGGTACAGGAACATCAGGGAATCGAGCTGGAAGGCCTTTAAGATTAACATGGGTTAGAGAATGAAAATTAGCAGGATCAGAGACAGAGACTGGGAAAGTTCTTGTGGAGGCAAGGCGGTCAACTGCGGCATTCCCTTCGGACAGGGAACCAGGAAGAGGGCTGTGGGAACGAAGGTGTTGAATATACAGTGGTTGGGTTCGAGAACAGAGCATAGAGGCGATTTGAATCAAGAGAGGGGAAAGTGTGTTGTCATCAATTTTCACATAAGAACGAGCAAGCCATGGAAGTAAGTTAACAGTATACACACTGTCAGAAAAAAGGTTGAAGGATTCTGGTATAGCTTTTAGTGCAAGAAAAACAGCATAAAGTTCATTGTACTGAGGGGAATTAGCAGGAAGCTCAGTAAAGAGAGGTTTAGGAGATTGTTTGCCTGGGTAATATATAAGGGCAGCAGCTCCCCTTTTTCCACCATCAGTAAAGACTGTAGGAGCAGAGGGAATGGGATCCCGAGAGAAAAGTTTAGGTGCTAGTAGAGGCAGAAGAGGTAAAGAAGCTATCAATTTATTAGAAGGAAAATGGTTATCTATTTGTCCTGGAAACCCCACGAAGCTTATGGCAAAGCGGGAATGATGGTGTATAAGCCACTCTGTATCTGTGAGAGAAAAGGGCAGAATGATTAAATCCGGTTCTTTCCCTAAGACCTGCACAGACCTATTTATCCCTTGGCGAACCATGAATGCTAACGCGTCTATCTCAGTGAGGAGTCTTGGAGCTCCTCCTACTGGCGTGTGAAGCCATTCGAGAACCCCATGGTCTTGCCACAGTGCCCCTAACTACTGTGGGGGTGGAGTTGAAGATTAGAAGGTTTACCGGAGAGGAGGGGGAGAATCGAACAAGGTGCATGTCCTGGAGGGCCTGGTTAACCCTTTCCAGTGCCAAGGAGGCCTCAGGAGTTAACTTACATTTTGAAGAGGGCTGTTTGTTTCCTTTCAACAGGTCAAACAGTGGTTGGAGGCAGCTTGTGGGCAGATAGAGATACTGCCTAATCTAATTTAAATTTCCTAGAAAACTTTGTAAAGAAGCAAGAGTAAGGTTAGAAGGGAAGGTAACATTAGGTTTTAAGGGAAGAATTTGCATTAGAGAAATCTCTAAACCTAGGAAGGATATTGGAGGGATTAGCTGTATCTTCTCAGGGGCTACATTAAGGCCACTTTTCTTTAATGCAGGAGTGAGAAAATCATGTAAGGCATAGAGATCTGTATCTGATTTTCCCCATATTAAAATATCATCTGTATAATGAAAAATATTAAGGCCCTTATGAATATATGGGACAAGGGCAGATTTAACAGCCTCCTGACAAATTGTAGGACTATTGGCCATACCCTGGGGCAGCACCACCCATTCAAATCTATCAGCAGGGCTGGCGTTATTAATAGATGGAACAGAGAAGGCAAAACTTTTACAATCGCACGGATGCAAGGGGATAGAGAAAAAACAATTTTGTACATCAATAGCTATGATTGGAATTCCCGTGGGAATTGCAGAATCAAGAGGCAAACCCCTTTGGGGGGAGCCCCAGACCTGCATGGTTTTATTTACTGCAAGGAGATCTTGAAGGAGGCACCATTTTCCCGAGCGCTTTTTAATCACAAAGACAGGAGTATTCCATGGGTTTCAAGAATGACGAATGTGTCCCAAGGACAACTGCTCAGGGACGAGCTCTTTTAAAATTTTTTAAAATTGAATGCTGCTCCATCTATATGGCCATTATTTCTGAAAAACTAGGCTGTTATAAATGCGGTAGTTCTGAATTAAGGTCAAATACATAGGTCGACAATTCAAGAAATGACAGATATATAAATACATATGTATATATATGTATGTATATCTTTATTATAAACTCTGAGTGACACTGGCATGGAAATGAGGAGACAGAATATGGCTTGTGTCAGAAAGACTTACAAACTGATGCTCCTATAGCCTAGGTGAAATCGCCAACACAACAAACCAGAGCTCAGCAGTGCTCTGGTAACTCTCATTGTATATCTGGGCTTGTCAGTAAAGTAAGTATATAAGTAAAATATAAGTGAGTGAAGACAGAGTGTATGAGAGCATGTGAGAGTTAGACACAGAGAAGGCGAGAAGAAAAATACATGAATTGGAAAGAGACCAGAATTCAAAAACCTCCTACACTGTGTTCATTGATGACAGGTTAAAACCTGGCTTGTAGAGATTGTAAGGCAGCAGCTTTCATGCCCACAGACCCCAGACAGCCCCAGCCTTCACCATATATTTTACTACTAGACCTGATAGTAATGTGTGTGTGTGTGTGTGTGTGTGTGTGTGTGTGTGTGTCTGTCTGTCTGACTGTGTGTGTCTGTGTGTGCTCAGAGCTCACCTGCAGTAGTCTCAGAGCATGGGTGGCAGGGTAGCCAGCCTCACCTGCAACTTATGTACAGAGAACCTAGCTGGTCATGGCAAGCCAGCTAGCCCAGATTCTGGCTAAACAAGAATGCATATGCAAAGGGACTCTCATGTATAAATCTCCTGAGTTCCCTATTCAATCCCATGCCTCACTATCTATCATCTGGGGGAAGCTGGGGCACACCTCAGAATTCAGGTTCATGAGCCTGTCCAGTCACGTTTGGCTGCGTACTCAGCCTCCAGGCTCTCAGTCCACTGCTCAGGGCAGCAGATTACAAGCACAGAAAGTACCCAGAAAGAGCTGTGTTTCAACATAGATGGGAACTGTGTTCGACCAAACAATAGTGGATGAACCCGGTCCCTTACACCTACCCTTTGGGTCCGGCTAAGGCAATTGCTCCTGTGGCCTCACATCCCTGATTATGGTCTCCTGGTGTCCACACATCACACTCAGAGAGATTCCCAGAAGTAGGCATGCATGAGTGTCCCATACAAAGTGTCTCTGATTGCAGGAAGCACAAACTCCCCGGGCCCTTGCCATGGACAGACAAAAGAAAGATGGATGCCGCCATTGGCTGAATTCGGAGCATCCAGTGGAGATCACAGCACCACACCTCACCTGAGGGCCTGGATGCTGCTACTAAAGGCAATTGGAAACACCTGTTACCACTTGGGCCCTGAGGACATACTCAGGAATCCCTCCAGGAGCTGGCAGACATCAGGCTGGCAGACCTCCTGACCCTGGGATAGCTGTGCTCCTAGTTGGGTGGCCATTCTGGCCAGAAGTATGAATATTCCCTAGATACAAGAAATAACTTCAGGTTTCAAAAGGATTTGAAACCCCATGAGGCACTTGGAATAGACATTTCACAGACATCAAAACACCCTCTTTCAAAACTCTGGAAGCTTCCATTTTGCGTGGAAAATCTGGACACTGGTGAGGCCATCAATACCATAGATCCTTTAAATTCAGCTTAATAGAGGGAAAGCACAATGTGTGTTCCAGGGGGATAGAGTTTCACTTCTCTTCACCTTGGCTCTCATGGAATAAGGACAAGGACACTGTGCAGGAAGGTGAGGAGGGCTGCATTTAGGCTGAGTGTCAGCCTATGGGCCCTGGAGAATGGGAGTCAAGCACAGAGGGCCTGGACAGCTGCAACTGCAGATAGACATATGCCTGGAACCTGCAGCAGCAACGCTGTCTCCGCAGTTCTCCTCTGTACTACACCATGTGCAGGAGACTAAATAATCCAAAGGGCAAAGAAAGGAAAATTTCAACAGCAGGTTTTCTAAGTTCACAATGCATGCACTGACTTCCAGTAAGGGCCCAGGGAAGAAGGCACGTAGAGACAGTCAGAGATACAAAATGACAGAGACAGAAAAGGACTGAAATTCTGTCCCTGTGTTGATCAGTGCCAGAGCACTGAAGACAAACCCACCATGCCCATGCATACTTCTTACAAGTGGCATTGCCTTTTTATGTTTTTGTGGAAAGGTAACACTTAGAACATCTAGTTCTTAGCCACTCTGAGAAGCAACACTTGGCCGGCAGCCCACTCTCCAAAACTGCCCCCACCTTTCCAAATTTGAAAAGCTGGACTAGTGGCAAATCAGAGTTTCAGCTGTCTCTCTGTCTCTCTTCCTACTTGGGCCCTGCTCTCAATTTATGACTGTTTCCCTCTCCTCAATAGGAAAGATACAAATGATGTACAGAAATACAGGGAAAGTGGGAATAATTAACCCCGTAGCCACTATTACATGTAACTGTTGACTGTAAACCATTCATCCCCCAAGAAAGAACAGAATAAATATTTGTGACGTTAAAAACTTTGGAGGTTAAATAGGGAAGATTCTTTAGAGCCATGCAATACTAATCCATTGTGCATTGGATGTCACTGTCAAAAACAGGGCAGTAGTTGTTGTAGTAGTGTGTAGTATCTGCAGAAGAAAATGTATTGTGTTTCCAAAGTTCCCTTCAATTATAAGAGAAAATCTATCAGGCAGAAGAAATGACTCCCCATGTGATATTGGACTAAATATATAAATGAATATGCAAATATATGGGGATGATCTAGGAGGATTTGAAAAAATTAAAAAAATAATAAAAACCACAGGAAGACCATAGGTCCACAATTCTAAAAATGACAGATATATATGTAAATTTATATATGTATATGGATGTATATCTTTATTATAAAGTCTGATAGATACTGCCATGGATATGAGGAGAAAGAATATGGCTTGTGTCAGAGAGATTTACAAAGCTGAGGCTCCAGTAGCTTAGGCAAAATCACCAACAAAACAAGCCAGATCTCAGCAGTGCTCTGGTAACTCTCTTTGTATATCTGGGCCTGTCAATAAAATAAGGATATTAGTAAAATATTACTGAGTGCAGACAGAGTGAGTGAGAGCCTGTGAGAGTCAGAGACAGAGAAGGAGAGAAAAGAAATAGAGGAGTTGGAAATAGACCAGAAGTCAAAAACCCCCTAGACTGTGTTCATTCATGACAGGTTTAAACCTGGATTATAGAGATTGCAAGGCAGCAGCTCTAATGCCCACAGACCCCAGACAAACCAAGTCTTCACCATATGTGTGTACTATTTGCACCAGGAAATGTATTGTGCGTCAAAAGTTCCCTTCAATTATAAGAGAAAATATATCAAGCAGAAGAAATGACCCTCTGTGAAACCTGACTAAATAAATAAATATGAAAATAAATGGGGATGATTTAGGAGGACTTGAAAAAATAAAAAAAAATAATGAAAACAAAAACCACAAGAAGACCTGATTACAGCAGAAACATAGAAAACATCTGCTGAGAAACAGAGGGCTGCTTCAAAAATTCCCTAACACTGCAGGGTCCAAGGAATTTAAGATTTCTGTAAATAGAAAACAAAAACATACATATTTAACCTTACACTAGAAAAAGGAGGGAAGTTCTGGGCTACGATAATTACAATAAGGATGCTGATAGAAACAGGATTAGAAATGCTACTGGAAGGTTCTATTATTTATAATTGTATTGAATCCTGCTCCAACTATATGGAAAATTATTTCTAAAAAATTGGCTTTTAGAAATGTGGTAATCCTGAATTAAGGTCAAATACATAGGTCGACAATTCAAAAAATGACAGATATATAAATATATATGTTTATATATATATGTATTTATCTATTTATTATAAACTCTGAGTGATACTGGCATGGAAATGAGGAGACAGAATATGGCTTGTGTCAGAAAGACTTACAAACTGATGCTCCAGTAGCCTAGGTGAAATCGCCAACACAACAAACCAGAGCTCAGCAGTGCTCTGGTAACTCTCTTTGTATATCTGGGTCTGTGAGTAAAATAAGTATATAAATAAAATATAAATGAGTGAAGACTCAGTGTATGAGAGCATGTGAGAGTTAGAGACAGAGACAGAGAAGGCGAGAAGAGAAATACATGAGTTGGAAAGAGACCAGAATTCAAAAACCTCCTACATTGATGACAGGTTCAAACCTGACTTGTAGAGATTGTAAGGCAGCATCTCTCATGCCCACAGACCCCAGACAGCTACAGCCTTCACCATATGCTGTACTAACAAACCTGACATTAATGTGTGTGAGTGTGTCTGTCTGTCTATCTGTGTGTGTCTGTGTGTGCTCTGAGCTCACCTATAGTAATCTGAGCATGGGTGTCAAGGCAGACAGCCTCACCTGCAACTTATGTACAGAGAACCTAGCTGGTCAGGGCAAGCCAGCTAGCCCAGATTCTGGCTAAGCAAGAATGCATATGCAAAGTGACTCTCATGTCTCGCTCTCCTGAGTTACCCATTCAATCCCATGTCTCACTATCATACAAACACTGCCAATGGGGGAAGCTGGGGCACCCCTTAGAATTCAGGGGCATGAGCCTGTCCAGTCATGTTTGGCTGCCTACTCAGCCTTCAGACTCTCAGTCCACTACTCAGGGCAGCAGATTACAAGCCCAGAAAGAACCCAGAAAGAGCTGTGTCTCAACATATAAGGGAACTGTGTTTGACCAAACAATAGTATATGAAACCTGGTCCCTTACACCTACCCTTTGGGTCCGGCTAAGGCAATTGTTCCTGTGGCCTCACAATCCATGATCATGGTGTACTGGTGTCCACTCATGACACTCAGTGAGATTCCCAGAAGTAGGCATGCATGAGTGTCCAATACAAAGTCTCTCTGCTTGCAGGAAGCACAAACTCCCTGGGCTCTAGCTATGGAGAGACAAAAGGAAGATGGATGCCTCCATTGTCTGAATTAGGAGTTTCCAGTGGGGATCACAGCCCCGCCCCTCACCTGAGGGCCTGGCTGCTGCTAATAAAGGCAATTGGAAACACCTGTTACCACTTGGGTCCTGAGGACATACTCAGGAATCCCTCCAGGACCTAGCAGGCTGGCAGACCTCCAGACCCCGGGATAGCTGTGCTCCTAGTTGGGAAGGCGTTCTGGCCAGAGGTGAGAATATTCCCTAGATACAAGAAAGAACTTCAGGTTTCAAAAGGATTTGAAACTCAATGAGGCACTTGGAAAAGATATTTCACAGCCATCAAAACACCCTCTTTCTGAACCCTGGAATCTTCCGTTTTACATGGAAAATCTGGACACTGGTGTGGCCATCAGGACCACAGATCCTTTACCTTCGGCCCAATAGAGGGAAAGTACAATGTGTGTGCCAAATTGATACTGTTTCACTTCTCTTGACCTGGGCTCTCATGGAATAAGGACTAGGAAGCTGTGTAGGAAGGTGAGGAGGGCTGCATTTGGGCTGTCAGCCTCAGCGCCCTAGAGAATGGGAGTCAAGCACAGAGGGCCGGGGCAGCTGCAGCTGGAGATGGACACATTCCTGTTACCTGTAGTAGGATCGCTGCCTCCTCAGTTCCCCACTGTACTACGCCATATGCAGGAGATTAAATAATGCAAAGGGAAAAAAATGGAAAATTCCACACCAGGAAGAATGAGTTAACAATGCAAGCACTGACTTCCAGTAAGGGCCCAGTGAAGAAGGCACATAGAGACAGTCAAAGAGACAGAATGACAGTGACTGAAAAGGACAGAAATTCAGGACCTGTGTTGATTAGTGCCAGAGCACTGAAGACAAATCCTCCATGTCCATGCATACTTCTTACAAGTGACATTGTTATTTTATGTTTGTGAGGAAAGGTTACACTTAGAACATCTAGGTCTTACCCCACTCTGAGAAGCAAGACTCGGCCTGCAGCCCACACTCTAAAACAGTGCTCACCTCTCCAAATTGGAAGTAGTCTTAGTGATGCTCCAGCCAATATGAAGCCTGGCTTATTGCATCTCCCTAGTCCAGCCTCAGTCTGTCTTGTGTGCAGGGAACTGCACTATGTTTATTTCTTCTTTGATTTACAGTTTTGGGATAGGACGTGGTGGAGAAAAAGAGCAAGAGTGAAGTAGATGAATTGGCAGATGTACTTTGTGCTGAGAGAGATTTGTAGAGTGATAAGAGGTATAGGAATGGTTCTGTGAGATGTCAATCATGACTGTGGCTCAGAAGGGCCAGGTGTATCCGCATTTCTACAATAATCCAGAGCTGTGCAGGTCTCTAGCTAAAAATATTTTCAGACATCTGCATGTTACATATATATATATATATATATATATATATATATATATATAGAGAGAGAGAGAGAGAGAGAGAGAGAGAGAGATTGAGAGAGAGAGAGAGAGAGAAAGATAGAGACACTGATGCAGTCATTTTCTACAGTGGATTCGATATGACATTCAGACAATTGATTGCTAAAACCTCGAGAGAAACTGTGCATCAGGAAAAGAATTTTCCAAAGGAGTAAAATCTCCAAATCATTAGCTATATGCAGCTCTAATGGTACCCAGTGAAATAGGCTCGAGTAGGAACTCATCCAGGAGACTCTCCACATGGACAGGCACCACAAGTTTCCTAGTTGACAACACACACAGGGCAGCTGCTAGTTCCCAGTGCAATCCTCTGTGCAAAAACTTCTCCCTCTTCAGTGTCTTTACATCTGAAAATAATAAAAGTGACCAAGGGCCAAAGAGCTACAATGGTGTCAATATTGAGCTGTAAATCAGAATGTGCCAAGTCTTTTGCACATAATCAACTGTGCCACAGTAATTCTGTTGTTCTCTCTGTCTCTCCCTCCCTCACACACACACAAACACTCTCACAGTCACACACACACACACATCCACAGAGGCACATATGGAGTTATACACATGCGCACGGGACAGTTTCTGCAAGGCAGTGCCCTGGGATGAACCCTGCTTCGCACTTCCTGGAAGCATGCTCAGCCTTTTAAGGCCAGCTCTGAGCTACCATAGACGGGCTTCCTTCAAAAGGCCCGCCCACAGGGTGTCAGCCATAAGCTGATAGGCCAGAGGCCTAGGCCATGCCCAAAACTCATGCCAGCAATCTCATTGGTCGGTGTGCTTGGACATGCCCAGGAGGGTCTGGGCCCCTAGTCAGTGATTGGCCAGCGGCCTTGAGCACCATCAACACAGCCTTGGAGCACGCAAGAATGCCAGAGAACTATGTGGAAGCCCAAGACACCATTTGAGCCCCTGGTCAATTTATGACTGTTTCCTTCTCCTCAATAAGAAAGTTAAAAATGATGTACAGAAATACAGGGAAAGTGGGAAAAATTACCCCCGTGCCCACTATTACATGTAACTGTTGACTCTAAAGCATTCATCCCCCAAGAAAGAACAGAATAAATATTTGTGACGTTAAAAAAATTGTAGGTTAAATAGCGAACATTCTTTAGCGCCATGCAATAGTAATCCATTGTGCATTGGATGTCACTGTCAAAAACAGGGCAGTAGTAGTTGGAGTAGTGTGCAGTATCTACAAAAGGAAATGTATTGTGTGTCCAAAGTTCCCTTCAATTATAAGAGAAAATCTATCAGGCAGAAGAAATGAACCCTCATGTGATATCGGAATAAATATATAAATAAATATGCAAATATATGGGGATAATCTAGGAGGATTTGAAAAAATTAAAAAAAAAAAACCACAGGAAGACCATAGCTCGACAATTCTAAAAATGACAGATATTTTTGTATATTTATATATGTATATGGATGTACATCTTTATTATAAAATCTGAGAGATACTGCCATGGATATGAGGAGACAAAATATGGCTTGTGTCAGAGAGACTTACAAAGCTGAGGCTCCAGTAGCCTAGGCAAAATCACCAACAAAACAAGCCAGAGCTCAGCAGTGCTCTGGCAACTCTCTTTGTATATCTGGGCCTGTCAATAAAATAAGGATATAAGTAAAATATTACTGAGTCCAGACAGTGAGTGAGAGCCTGTGAGAGTCAGAGACAGAGAAGGAGAGAAAAGAAATACAGGACTTCGAAATAGACCACAAGTCAAAAACCCCCTAGACTGTGTTCCTTCATGACAGGTTTAAACCTGGGTTGTAGAGATTGTAAGGCAGCAGATCAATGCCCACAGACCCCAGACAACCCAAGCCTTCACCATATGTGTGTAGTATTTGCCCCAGGAAATGCATTGTGCATAAAGAGTTCCCTTCAATTATAAGAAAAAATATATCAAACAGATGAAATGACCCTCATGTGATACCTGACTAAATAAATAAATATGCAAATAAATGGGGATGAATTAGGAGGACTTGAAAAAACATTAATGAAAACAAAAACCACAAGAAGACCTGATTACAACATAAACATAGTAACCATCTGCTGAGAAACAGAGGGCTGCTTCAAAAATTCCCTAAAACTTCAGTGTCCAAGGAAATTAAGATTTCCGGAAAAAGAAAACAAACACATACGTATTGAAGCTTACACTAGAAAAAGGAGGGAAGTTGTGTGCCAGGTGTATCCGCATTACTACCCTAATCTAGAGCTGTGCAGGTCTCTATATATTTTTTTTCTGATCTGTACATGTTACATATATATATATATATATATATATATATATATATATATATATATATATATAGAGAGAGAGAGAGAGAGAGAGAGAGAGAGAGAGAAGAGAGAGAGAGAGAGACACTGATGTGGTCATTTTCTACAATGGATTTGATATGACATTCAGACAATTGATTGCTAAAACCTGGAGATAAACTGTGCATCAGGAAAAGAATTGTCCAAAGGAGTAAAATCTCAAAATCATTAGCTATATGCAGCTCCAACGGGACATAGCGGAAAAGGATTGAGAAGGAACTCATCAAGGAGACTCTCCACATGGACAGGCACCACAAGTTACCTAGTCTGGCAACAGACACAGTGCATCTGATAGTTCCCAGTGCAAGCCTCAGGGCAAAAACCTCTCACTCTTCAGTGTTTTTACATCTGAAAAGAAGAAAAGTGACCAAGGGCCAAAGAGAGATACAATGGTGTCAATATTGATCTGTAAATCAGAATGTACCAAGTGTTTTGCAAAAAAAAAATCACTTTATTATAAACTGTGAGTGATACGGGCATGGAAATGAGGAGACAGAATATGGCTTGTGTCAGAAAGACTTACAAACTGAGGCTCCAGTAGCCTAGTTGAAATCGCCAACACAACAAACCAGAGCTCAGCAGTGCTCTGGTAACTCTCTTTGTATAACGACCTGGCAGTAAAATAAGTATATAAGTAAATTATTAATGAATGAAGACAGAGTGTGTGAGAGCATGTGTGAGTTAGAGACAGAGAGGGTGAGAAGAGAAATAGATGAGTTGGAAAGAGACCAGAATTCAAAAACCTCATACACTGTGTTCATTGATGACAGGTTCAAACCTGGCTTGTAGTATTGTAAGGCAGCAGGTCTCATTCCCACAGACCCCAGAAAGCCTCAGCATTCACCATATGCTGTACTACCAGACCTGACATGAATGTGTGTGTGTGTGTGTGTCTGTGTGTCTCTCTGTCTGTCAGTGTGTGTCTGTGTGTGCTCAGAACACACATATAGTAGTCTCAGAGCATTCGTGGCAAGGTAGTCAGCCTCACCTGCAACTTATGAACAGAGAACCTAGCTGGTTAGGGAAAGCCAGCTATCCCAGATTCTGGCTAAGTAAGAATGCATATGCAAAGGGACTCTCATGTCTTACTCTCCTGAGTTCCCGATTCAATCTCATGCCTCACTATCATCCAAACACTGCCAACGGGGGAAGCTCGGGCACCCCTCAGAATTCAGGGGCAGGACCCAGTCCAGTCACGTTTGGCTGCATACGCAGCCTCCAGGCTCCCAGTCCACTTCTCAGTGGACAGAAGATTACAAGCCCAGAAAGAACCCAGAAAGAGCTGTGTCTAAACATAGATGGGAACTGTGTTTAACCAAACAATAGTGGATGAAGCCGGGCCCTTACAACTCCCCTTTGGGTCCTGCTGAGGAAATTCTCCTGTGGCGACACAATCCCTGATCATGGTGTCCTGGTGTCCATACATCACACTCAGAGAGATTCCCAGAAGTAGGCATCCATGAGTGTCCGATACAAAGTCGATCTGCTTGCAGGAAGCACAAATTCCCCGGGCCCATGCTATGGAGAGACAAAAGGAAGATGGATGCCTCCATTGGCTGAATTAGAAGTTTCCAGTGGAGATCACAGCCCCGCCCCTCAACTGAGGGCCTGGCTACTGCTAATAAAGGCAATTGGAAATACCTGTTACCAATTGCGACCTGAGGACATAATATTCAGGAATCCCTCCAGGAGCTAGCAGGCTGGCAGACCTCCTGAACCCAGAATAGCTGTGCTCCTATTTGGGAGGGTATTCTGGCCAGAGGTGAGAATATTCCCTAGTTACAAGAAAGAACTTCAGGTTTCAAAAAGATTTGAAACCCCAAGAGGCACTTGGAAAAGACATTTCACAGCCATCAAAACACCCTCTTTGAGAACCCTGGAAGCTTCAGTTTTGCGTGGAAAATCTGGACACTGGTGTGGCCATCAGTACCACAGATCCTTTGCATTCGGCCCAATAAAGGGAAAGCACAATGTGTTTGCCAGAGGCAATGAGTTTCCCTTCTCTTGACCTGGGCTCTCATGGAATAAGGATAAGGATGAGGTGCAGGAAATTGAGGAGGGCTGCATTTAGGCTGAGTGTCAGCCTCAGGGCCCTGGAGAATGGGAGTCAAGCACAGAGGACCTGGACAGCTGCAGCTGGAGATGGACATATGCCTGTTACCTGCAGCACGATCACTGTCTCCTCAGTTCCCCTCTGAATAACGCCATATGCAGGAGACTAAGTAATCCAAAGGGCAAAGAAAGGAAAATTTCAACACCAGGAAGACAGAGTTCAAGATGCATGCACTGAGCTGTGCAGGTCACTAGCTAAAATATATTTTCAGAACTCTACATGTTATATATATATATATATATATATATATATATATATATATATATATATATATAGAGAGAGAGAGAGAGAGAGAGAGAGAGAGAGAGAGAGAGAGAGAGACAGCAAGACACTGATGTAGTCATTTTCTACAATGGATGCGATATGACATTCAGACAATTGATTGCTAAATCCTGGAGAGAATCTGTGCATCAGGAAAAGAATTCTACAAAGGAGTAAAATCTCCAAATCATTAGCTATATGCAGTTCCAATGGGACCTAGCGGTAAAGGCTCGAGAAAGAATTCTTCCAGGACACTCTCCACATGGACAGGCACCACAATTTTCCTAGTCTGGCAACACCCACAGGGCAGTTGCTAGTTCCAAGTGCAAGCCTCAGGGCAAAAATCTCTAGCTCTTCAGTTTCTTTACATCTGAAAAGAATAAAAGTGACCAAGGGCCCAGGAGAGCTACAATGGTGTCAATATTGAGCTGTAAATCAGAAACTGCCAAGTGTATTGCACAAAATCACCTGTGCCACAGTGATTCTGTTGTTCTCTATCTCTCTGCCTCCCTCACACACACACACACACACACAAACACACACTCTCACAGTTACATACATGCACACATCCACAGAGGCACAGGCACAAACGGAGTTATACACATGCACACTGGACAGCTTCTGTAAGCCAGGGCCCTGGATGAACCCTGCTTCGCACTTCCTGGAAGCACGCACAGCCTTTTAAGGCCAGCTCTGAGCTCCCATTGTCGGGCTTACTTCAGAAGTCCTGCAGACAGGGCACAAGCCATGCTCTGATATGCCATAGGCCTAGGCCACGCCCAGAAACCCTGCCAGCAATATCATTGGCCAGTGTGCTAGAACACGCCCAGGAGTGTCAAGGCCCCTAGTCATTGATTGGCCAGCAACCTTGAGCACCTCCAACAAGGCCCTGAAGTACGCTCATTGTGCAGCCTCTGGAAGGCCCGCCCACCAGCCACTTCTGCTGGAAAGAGATGAGAATTCAAAGACCTCCTACACTGTGTTCATTGATTACAGGTTCAAATCTGGCTTGTAGAGATTGTAAGGCAGCAGCTCTCATGCCCACAGACCCCAGACAGCCCCAGCCTTCACCATATGCTGTACTACCAGAGCTGACAGTAATGTGTGTGTGTGTCTCTCTGTCTTTCTGTGTCTGAGTGTGCTCAGAGCTCATCTATAGTAGTCTCAGAGCATGAGTAGGAAGGTAGCCAGCCTCACCTGCAACTTATGTACAGAGAACCTAGCTGGTCAGGGCAAGCCAGCTAGCCCAGATTCTGGCTAAGCAAGAATGCACATGCAAAGGGACTCTCATGTCTCCCTCTCCTGAGTTCCCGATTCAATCTCATGCCTCACTATCATCCAAACACTGCCAACAGGGTAAGCTGGGGCACCCCTCAGAATTCAAGGGCAGGAGCCTGTCCAGTCACGTTTGGCTGCCTAATCAGCCTGCAGACTCTCAGACCACTGCTCAGGGAAGCTGCTTAAAAGTCCAGAATAACCCAGAAAGAGCTGTGTTTCAACATAGATGGGAACTGTGTTTGACCAAACAATAGTGGATGAATGCGTCCCCTTACAACTACCATTTTGGTCTGGCCAAGGCAATTGCTCCTGTGGCCTCACAATCCCTGATCATAGTGTCCTCGTGTCCACACATCACACTCAGAGAGATTCCCAGAAGTATGCATGCATGAGTGTCCCATACAAAGTCGCTCTGCTTGCAGGAAACACAAACTACCTGGGCCCTTGTTATGGAGAGACAAAAGGAAGATGGATGCCTCCATTGGCTTAATTAGGAGCTTCCAGTGGAGATACAGCCCCGCCCCTCACCTAAGGCCTTGGCTGCTGCTAATAAAGGCAATTGGAAACACCTGTTACCAATTGGGACCTGAGGACATAATATTCAGGAATCCCTTCAGGAGCTAGCAGGCTGGCAGACCTCCTGAACCCAGGATAGCTGTGCTCCTAGTTGGGAGGGCATTCTGGCCAGAGTGAGAATATTCCCTAGATACAAGAAATAACATCAAGTTTCAAAAGGATTTGAAACCCCATGAGGCACTTGGAAAAGACATTTCACAGCCATCAAAACACCCTCTTTCTGAACCCTGGAAGCTTCCGTTTTGCGTGGAAAATCTGGACACTAGTGTGGCCATCAGTACCATAGCTCCTTTACATAGAGGGAAAGCACAATGTGTGTGCCAGGGTGGTAGAGTTTCAATTCTCTTGACCAGGGCTCTCATGGAATAAGGACAAGGATGTGGTGCAGGAAATTGAGAATGGCTGCATTTAGCCTGAGTGTCAGCCACAGGGCCCTGGAGAATGTGAGTCAAGCACAGGGGGCCTGGACAGCTGCTGCTGGAGATGGACATATGCCTGCTACCTGCAGCAGGAACGCTGTTTCCTAAGTTCTCCTCTGTAATACGCCATATGTACCAGACTAAGTAACCCAAAGGGCAAAGAAAGGAAAATTTCAACACCAGGAAGACGGAGTTCCCGATGCATGCACTGACTTCCACGAATGGTCTATAGAAGAAGGCACGTAGAGACAGAGAGACAGAATGACAGTGACTGAAAAGGATAGAAATTCTGGCCCTGTGTTGATCAGTGCCAGAGCACTGAAGACAAACCCTCCATGCCCATGCATACTTCTTACAAGTGGCATTGTTATTTTATGTTTGTGAGGAAAGGTTACACTTAGAACATCTAGGTCTTAACCACTCTGAGAAGCAACCCTTGGCTGGCAGCCCACTCTCCAAAACTGCCCTTGCCTCTCAAAATTGAAAGTAGTTTTAGTGATGCTCCAGCCAAATGCAGGCTGGCATATTTCATCTCCCTGGTCCATCCTCAGCCAGTCCTGTGTGCAGTGAACTGCACTATTTCTATTTCTTCTTTGATTTACAGTTTTGGGATAGGACTCCGTGGACAAAATGAGCAAGAGGGAAGTAGATGTTATGGCAGCGGTAGTTTGTGCTGAGAGAGATTTGTAGAGTGATAAACGATATGGCTCTGTGAGATGTTTGTCATGAATGTGGCTCAGAAGGGCCAGGTTTATCCACTTTACTACCCTGATCCAGAGCTGTTCAGGTCTCTAGCTAAAAAAAATATTTTCAGACCTCTACATATATATAGAGAGAGACACTGATGTAGTCATTTTCTACAATGGATTCAATATGACATTCAACAATTGATTGCTAAAACCTGTAGAGAAACTGTGCATCAGGAAAAGAATTGTCCAAAGGAGTAAAATCTCCAAATCTTTAGCTATATGTAGCTCCAACGGGACTGATAGAAAAAGGATCCAGAAGGAACTCATCCAGACACCACAAGTTTCCTAGTCTGGCAACACACACAGGGCAGCTGCTAGTTACTAGTGCAAGCCTCAGGGCAAAAACCTCTCCCTCTTCAGTGTCTCAGAATTCAAAAACCTCCTACACTGTGTTCATTGATGACAGGATAAAACCTGGCTTGTAGAGATTGTAAGGCAGCAGCTCTCATTCCCACAGAACCCAGACAGCCCCAGCTGCACTACCAGACATGACAGTAATGTCTGTGTGTGTCTGTCTGTCTGTCTGTCTGTCTGTGTGAGTCTGTGTGTTCTCAGAGCTCACCTGTAGTAGTCTCAGAACATGGGTGTCAAGGTAGCCAGCCTTACCTGCATGTTATGTACGGAGAACCTAGCTGGTCAGGGCAAGCCAGCTAGCCCAGATTCTGGCTAAGCAAGTATACATATGCAAAGGGACTCTCATGTCTAAATCTCCAGAGTTCCCTATTCAATCCAATGCCACACTATCTATCATCAGGGGGAAGCTGGGGCACCCCTCAGAATTCAGGGGCATGAGCCTGTCCAGTCACATTTGGCTGCCTACTCATCCTCCAGGCTCTCAGTCCACTGCTCAGGGCAGCAGATTACAAGCACAAACAGTACCCAGAAAGAGTTGTGTTTCAAAATAGATGGGAACTGTGTTAGACCAAACAATAGTGGATGAACCCGGTCCCTTACAAAGACCAATTGAGTCAGGCTAAGGAAATTGCTCCTGTGGCCTCACATCCCTGATCATGTTATCCTGGTGTCCACCCATCACACTCATAGAGATTCCCAGAAGTAGGCATGCATGAGTGTACCGTACAAAGTCGCTCTGCTTGCAGGAAGCACAAACTCCCCGAGCCCTTGCTATGGACAGACAAAAGAAAGATGGATGCCTCCATTGGCTGAATTCAGAGCTTCCAGTAGAGATCACAGCCCCTCACCTCACCTGAGGGCCTGGCTGCTGCTAATAAAGGCAATTGGAAACACCTGTTACCACTTGGGCCCTGAGGAAATACTCAGGAATCACTCCAAGAGCTAGCAGGATGGCAGATCTCCTGACCCCGGGATAGCTGTGCTCCGAGTTGGGCAGGCTTCTGGCCAGAGGTGAGAATATTCCCTAGATACAAGAAAGAACTTCAGGTTTCAAAAGGATTTGAAAACCCCATGAGGCACTTGGAAAAGACATTTCACAGCCATCAAAACACCCTCTTTCAGAACCCTGGAAGCTTCCGTTTTGCGTAGAAAATCTGGACACTGTTGTGGCCATCAGTATGACAGATCCTTTCCATTCGGCTTAATAGAGGGAAAGCACAATGTGTGTGCCAGGGGGATAGAGTTTCACTTCTCTTCACCTGGGCTCTCAAGGAATAAGGACAGGAAGATGATGAGGGCTACATTTAGGCTGAGTGACAGACTCAGGGCCCTGGAAAATGGGAGTCAATCACAGAGGGCCTGGAGAGATGCAGCTGCAGGTGGACATATACCTGGAACCTGCAGAAGCAATGCTGTCTCCGAAGTTCCCTTCTGTACTACACCATGAGCATGAGACTAAATAATCCAAAGGCCAAAGAAAGGAAAATTTCAACACTAGGATGACTGAGTTCACTATACGTGCACTGACTTCCAGTAAGGGCACAGGCAAGAAGGAACATAGGGACAGTCAGAGAGACAGAATGACAGAGACAGAAAAGGACTGAAATTCTGGCCATGTGTTGATCAGTGCCAGCGCACTGAAGACAAACCCAACATGCCCATACATACTTCTTACAAGTGGCATTGCTATTCTATGTTTTTGTGGAAAGGTAACACTTAGAATATCTAGGTCTTAGCAACTCTGAGAAGCAACACTTGGCCTGCAGCCCTCTCTCCAAAACTGCCTCCTCCTCTCCAAATTGGAAGTAGTCTTAGTGATGCTCCAGCCAAGATGCAGGCTGGCGCATTGCATCTCCCTGGTCCAGCCTCAGCCTGTCCTGTGTGCATGGAACTGCACTATGTCTATTTCTTCTTTGATATACAGTTTTGGGATAGGACTCGGTGGACAAAAAGAGCAAGAGGGAAGTACATGATTTGGCAGCAGTAGTTTGTGCTGAGAGAGATTTGTAGTGTGATAAACGATATGGCTCTGTGAGATGTCTCTCATGACTGTGGATCAGAAGGGCAAGGTGTATCCAATTTACTACCCTAATCCAGAGCTGTGCAGTTCTCTAGCTAAAAATATTTTCGGACCTCTACATGTTACATATATATATATATATATATATATATATATATATAGAGAGAGAGAGAGAGAGAGAGAGAGAGAGAGAGAGGGAGAGAGAGAGAGAGGGACACTGATGTAGTTATTTTCTACAATGGATTCGATATTACATTCAGACAATTGATGGCTTAAACCTGGAGAAAATCTGGGCATCAGGAAAAGAATTGTCCAAAGGAGTAAAATCTCCAAATCATTAGCTATAGGCAGCTCCAAAGGGACCGACTGAATAAGGCTTGAGAAGGAACTCATCCAGGAGACTCTCCACATGGACAGGCACCACAAGTTTCCTAGTCTGGCAACACACACAGGGCATCTGCTAGTTCCCAGTGCAAGCCCCAGGGCAAAAACCTCTCCCTCTTCAGTGTCTTTACATCTGAAAAGAAGAATAGTGACCAAAGGCCAAGGAGAGCTACAATGGTGTCTATATTGAGCTGTAAATCAGAATGTGCCATGTGTTTTGCACAAAATCACCTATGCCACAGTGATTCTGTTGTTCTCTCTGTCTCTCCCTCCCTCACACACACACAAACACACACAAACACACACTCTCACAGTCACACAGACGCACACATACACAGAGGCACAGGCACAAACGGAGTTATACACATGCGCACTGGACAGCTTCTGCAAGGCAGGGCCCTGGGCTGAACCCTGCTACGCACTTCCTGGAAGCATGCACAGACTTTTAATGCCAGCTCTGAGCTCCCATAATCGATCTTCCTTCAAAGGGCACGCCCAAAGGGCGCCAGCCCTGCTCTGATAGGCCAGATGCCTAGGGCATGCCCAGAACCCCTGCCAGCAATCTCATTGGCCAGTGTGCTTGGACAAGCCCAGGAGGGTCCGGGCCCCTAGTCAGTGATTGGCCAGCGGCCTTGAGCATTGACAACATGGCCTTGGAGCATGCTCATTGGGCAGCCTCTGGAAGGCCCGCCCACCAGCCACATCAGCTCGACTCTGATTGTCCTGTTGTCCCAGGGACACGCCCCCAGCAGCAGAGAATGTGAGAGTTAGAGAAGGCGAGTAGAGACATAGATGAGTTGGAAAGAGACCATAATTCATAAACATCCTACACTGGGTTCACTGATGACATGTTCAAACCTGGCTTGTATAGATTAAGGCAGCAGCGCTCATGCCCAGAGACCCCAGACAGCTCCAGTCGTCACCATATGCTGTACTACCAGACCTGACAGTAATGTGTGTGTTTGTGTGTGTGTCTGTCTGTCTGTCTGTGTGTCTGTGTGTGCTCAGAGCTCAAATGTAGTAGTCTCAGACCATGGGTGTCAAGGTAGCCAGCCTCACCTGCAATTTATGTACAGAGAACCTAGCTGGTCAGGGCAAGCCAGCTATCCCAGATTCTGGGTAAGCAGGAATGCCAGAGAACTATGTGGAAGCCCAGGACCCCATTTTGAGCCCCTTGTCACCTCTTAGCCAATTAGGGAAAAGCTGGGCTTTTGGCATATCAGAGCTGCAGCTGTCTCTCTGTCTCTCTTCCTGCTTTGGCCCTGCTCTCTCAATTTATGACTGTTTCCTTCTCCTCAATAGGAAAGTTATAAATGACGTACAGAAATACAGGGAAAGTGGGAAAAATTAGTCCCGTAGCCACTATTACATGTAACTGTTGACTGTAAATCATTCATCACCTAATAAAGAACAGAATAAATATTTGTGAGGTTAAAAACTTTGTAGGTTAAATAGGGAACTTTTTTAGAGCCATGCATAATAATCCATTGTGCACTGGATGTCACTGTCATAAACAATGCAGTAGTAGCTGTAGTAGTGTGTAGTATCTGCAAAAGGACATGTATTGTGTGTCCAAAGTTCCCTTCAATTATAAGAGAAAATCTATCAGGCAGAAGAAATGAACTCACATGTGATATAGGACTAAATATATAAGGCGAGTAGAGAAATGAGTTAGAAAGAGACCAGAACTCAAAAACCTCCTACACTGTGTTCATTGATGACAGGTTCAAAGATGGCTTTTAGAGATTGTAAGACAGCAGCTCTCATGCTCACAGACCCCAAGCTGCCCCAGCCTTCACCATATGCTGTACTACCAGACCTGACAGTAATATGTGTGTGTGTTTCTCTGTCTGTGCTCACCTATAGTAGTCTCAGAGCATGGCTGCCTACTCAGCCTCCAGGAGAATGGGAGATCAGCACAGAAGGCCAGGACAGCTGCAGCTGCAGACGGACATATGCCTGGAACCTGCAGAAGCAATGCTGTCTCCGCAGTTCCCCTCTGTACTACACCATGTGCAGGAGAATAAATAATCCAAAGGGCAAAGAAAGAAAAATTTCAACACCAGGATGACTGAGTTCATGATGAATGCACTGACTTCCAGTAAGTGCCCAGGGAAGAAGGCACGTAGAGACAGTCAGAGAGACAGAATGACAGAGACAGAAAAGGACTGAAATTCTGGCCCTGTGTTGATCAGTGCCAGCACATTTAAGACATGCCCATGCATACTTCTTACAAGTGGCATTGCTATTTTATGTTTTTGAGGAAAGGTAACACTTAGAACATCTAGGTCTTAGCCACTCTGAGAAGCAACACTTGGCCGGAAGCCCACTCTCCAAAACAGCCCCCGCCTCTCCGAATTGGAAGTAGTCTTAGTGATGCTCCAGCCAAGAAGCAGGCTGGCATATTGCATTTCCCTGGTCCAGCCTCAGTGTGTACTGTGTGCAGGGAACTGCACTATGTCTATTATAGTGGATGAACCTGATCCATTACACCTACCCTTTGGGTCCGGCTAAGGCAATTTCTACTGTGCCCTCACATCCCTGATCATGGTGTCCTGGTATCCACACATCACACTCATAGAGATTCCCAGAAGTAGGCATGCATGAGGGTCCCATACAAAGTCGCTGTGCTTGCAGGAAGCACAAACTCTCCGGGACCTTGCTATGGACAGACAAAAGAAAGATGGATGCCTCCATTGGGTCCCTTGCAATGGACAGACAAAAGAAAGATGGATGCCTCCATTGGCTGAATTATGAGCTTCCAGTGGAGATCACAGCCCCGTCCCTCACCTTATGGCCTGGCTGCTGCTAATAAAGGAAATTGTAAACACCTGTTACCACTTGGACACTGAGGGATACTCCGGAATCGCTCCAGGAGCTAGCAGGCTAGAAGACCTCCTGACCCCGGGATAGCTGTGCTCCGAGTTGGGCATCCATTCTGCCCAGAATGAGAATATTCCCTAGATACAAGAAAGAACTTCAGGTTTCAAAAGGATTTGAAAACCCCATGAGGCACATGGAAAAGTCATTTCACAGCCATCAAAACACCCTCTTTCAGAACCCTGGAAGCTTCCATTTTGCGTGGAAAATCTGGACACGTTTGTGGACAACAGTATCACATATCCTTTACATTCGGCTTAATAGAGGGAAAGCACAATGTGTGTACCAGTGGGATAGAGTTTCACTTCTCTTGACCAGGGCTCTCATGGAATAAGGACAAGGACGCTGTGCAGGAAGGTGATGAGGGCTGCAAATAATAGTGGATGGACCCGGCCCCTTACACCTACCCTTTGGGTCCGGCTAAGGCAATTGCTCCTGTGGCCTCACAATCCCTGATAATTGTGTACTGGTGTCCACTCATGGCACTCAGAGAGATTCCTAGAAGTAGGCATGCATGAGTGTCCCATACAAAGTCACTCTGCTTGCAGGAAGCACAAACTCCCCGGGCCATTGCTATGGAGAGACAAAAGGAAGATGGATGCCTCCATTGGCAGAATTAGGAGCTTCCAGTAGAGATCACAGTCCCGCCCCTCACTTGAGGGCCTGACTGCTGCTAATAAAGGCAATTGGAAACAGCTGTTGCCACTTGGGCCCTGAGGACATACTCAGGTATCCCTCCAGGAGCTAGCAGTCTGGCAGACCTCCTGACACCAGAATAGGTGTGCTCCTAGTTGGGAAGGCCTTCTGGCCAGAGGTGAGAATATTCCCTAGATACAAGTAAGAACTTCAGGTTTCAAAAGGATTTGAAACCCCATGAGGCACTTGGAAAAGACATTTCACAGCCATCAAAACAGCCTCTTTCTGAACCCTGGAAGCATCCGTTTTGCATGGAAAATCTGGACACTGGTGTGGCCATCAGTACTACAGATCCTTTACATTCGGCCCAATAGAGGGAAAGTACAATGTGTGTGCCAAGGGGATAGTGTTTCACTTCTCTTGACCTGGGCTCTCATGGAATAAGGACTAGGATGCTGTGTCGGAAGGTGATGGGGGCTGCATTTAGGCTGAGTGTCAGCCTCAGGGCCCTAGAGAATGGGAATCAAGCACAGAGGGCCTGGACAGC
Source organism: Erinaceus europaeus (assembly GCF_950295315.1). Classification (NCBI taxonomy): domain Eukaryota; kingdom Metazoa; phylum Chordata; class Mammalia; order Eulipotyphla; family Erinaceidae; genus Erinaceus; species Erinaceus europaeus. The sequence goes on along the minus strand of NW_026647128.1, from coordinate 488,389 downwards.
TGCAGCTGGTGATGGACATATGCCAGTTACCTGTAGTTGGATCGCTGCCTCCTCAGTTCCCCACTGTACTGCACCATATGCACGAGATTAAATAATCCAAAGGACAAAGAGAGGAAAATTTCAACACCAGGAAGACCGAGTTAACAATGCAAGCACTGACATCCAGTAAGGGCCCAGTGAAGAAGGCACGTAGAGACAGTCAGAGAGACAGAATGACAGTGACAGAAAAGTACAGAAATTCAGGACCTGTGTTCATTAGTGCCAGAGCACTGAAGACAAATCCTCCAGTCCATGCATACTTCCTACAAGTGGCATTGTTATTGTATGTTTGTGAGAAAGGTTACACTGAGAACATCTAGGTCTTACCCCATTCTGTGAAGCAACACTCAGCCTGCAGCCCACTCTCCAAAACAGCCCTCGCCTCTCCAAATTGGAAGTAGTCTTAGTGATGCCTCAGCCAATAAGCAGTCTGGCTTATTGCATCTCCCTGGTCCAGCCTCAGCCTGTCCTGTGTGCAGGGAACTGCACTATGTTTATTTCTTCTTTGATTTACAGTTTTGGGATAGGAATCGGTGGATAAAAAGAGCAAGAGGGAAGTAGATCATTTGGCAGTGGTAGTTTGTGCTGAGAGAGATATGTAGAGGGATAAGAGGTATAGGAATGGCTCTGTGACATGTCGCTCATGACTGTGGATCTGAAGGGCCAGGTGTATCCGCATTACTACAATAATCCAGAGCTGTGCAGGTCTCTAGCTAAAAATATTTTCAGACCTCTACATGTTACATATATATATATATATATATATATATATAGAGAGAGAGAGAGAGAGAGAGAGAGAGAGAAAGAGATAGAGAGAGACAATGATGTAGACATTTTCTACAATGGATTCGATTTGACATTCAAATAATTGATTGCTAAAACATGGAGAGATACTATGCATCAGGAAAAGAATTGTCCTAAGGAGTAAAATCTCCAAATCATTAGCTATATGCAGCTCCAATGGTACTGAGCAAAATAGGCTCGAGAAGGAACTCATCCAGGAGACTCTTCACATGGACAGGCACCACAAATTTCCTAGTCTGGCAACACATACAGGGCAGCTCCTAGTTCCCAGTGCAAGCCTCAGGGCTAAAACTTCTCCCTCTTCAGTGTCTTTACTTCTGAAAAGAAGAAAAGTGACCAAGGGCCAAGGAGAGCTACAATGGTGTCAATATTGAGCTGTATATCAGAATGTGCCAAGTGTTTTGTACAAAATCACCTGTGCCACAGTGATTCTGTTGTTCTCTCTGTCTCTCCCACCCTCACACACACACACACAACCACACACTCTCACAGTCAGACACACGCACACATCCACAGAGGCACAGGCACATACGGAGTTATACACTTGCGCACTGGTCAGTTTCTGCAAGGTTGGGCCCTGGGCTGAACCCTGCTTCGCACTTCCTGAAGCACGCTCAGCCTTTTAAGGCCAGCTCTGAGCTCCCATTGTTGGGCTTCCATCAAAAGGCCTGCCCACAGGGCGCCAGCCATGTTCAGATAGGTCAGAGGCCTAGGCCATGCCCAGAACTCCTGCCAGCAATCTCATTGGCCGGTGTGCTTGGAGGGTCAGGCCCCTATTCAGTGATTGGCCAGCGGCCTTGAGCACCACCAACAAAGCCTTGGAGCACGCAAGAATGCCAGAAAACTAAGTGGAAGCCCAAGACCCCATTTTGAGCCACTGGCCAATTTATTACTGTTTCCTACTCCTCAATAGGAAAGTTACAAATGATGTACAGAAATACAGGGAACATGGGAAAAATCACCCCCGTAGCCACTATTACATGTAAATGTTGACTGTAAACCATTCATCCCACAAGAGAAAACAGAATAAATATTTGTGAGGTTAAAAACATTGTAGGTTATATAGGGAACATTCTTTAGAGCCATGTAATACTAATCCATTGTGCATTGGATGTCACTGACAAAAACAGTGCAGTAGTAGTTGGAGTAGTGTGTAGTATCTGCAAAAGGAAAGGTATTGTGTGTCCAAAGTTCCCTTCAATTATAAGAGAAAATCTATCAGGCAGAAGAAATGAACCCTCATGTTATATTGGACTAAATATATAAATAAATATGCACATATATGGGGATGATCTAAGAGGATTTAAAAAAATTAAAAAATAATAAAAACCACAGGAAGACCATAGGTCGACAATTCTAAAAATGACAGATATTTATGTATATTTATATATGTATGTGGATGTATATGTTTATTATAAAGTCTGAGAGATACTGCCATGAATATGAAGAGTAGAATACGACTTGTGTCAGAGAGACTTACAAAGCTGAGGCTCCAGTAGCCTAGGTAAAATCAACAACAAAACAAGCCAGAGCTCAGAGTGCTCTGGCAACTTTCTTTGTTTATCTGGGCCTTCAATAAAATAAGGATATAAGTAAAATATTACTGAGTGCAGACAGAGTGAGTGAGATCCTGTGAGAGTCAGAGACAGAGAAGGAGAGAAAAGAAATAGAGGAGTTGGAAATAGACCAGAAGTCAAAAAACCCCTATACTGTGTTCATTCATGACAGGTTCAAACGTGGGTTGTAGACATTGTAAGGCAGCAGCTCTAATGCCCACAGACCCCAGACAACCCTAGCCTTCACCATATGTGTGTAGTATTTGCCCAAGGAAATGTATTGTGCATCAAATGTTCCCCTAAATTATAAGAGAAAATATATCAAGCAGAAGAAATGACCCTCATGTGATACCTGACTAAATAAATAAATATGCAAATAAATGGGGATGATTTAGGAGGACTTGAAAAAATAAAAAAATGAAAATAAAAACCACATGAAGACCTGATTACAGCAGAAACATAGAAACCATATGCTGAGAAACAGAGGGCTGCTTCAAAAATTCCCTAACACTTCAGCGTCCAAGGAAATTAAGATTTCCGGAAAAAGAAAACAAACACAAACATATTGAAGCTAACACTAGAAAAAGGAGGGAAGTTCTGGGCTATGATAATTACAATAAGGATGCTGATAGAAACACTATTAGAAATGCTACTGGAAGGTTCTATAGTTAATATTTGTATTGAATGCTGCTCAAACAATATGGCCAATTATATCTGAAAAACTAGGCATTTATAAATGTGGGAATTCTGAATTAAGGTCAAATACATAAGTCGACAATTCAAAAATGACATATATATATATATATATATATATATATATATATATATATATATGTATGTATCTCTTTATTATAAACTCTGAGTGATACTGGCTTGGAAAAGAGGAGACAGAAAATGGCTTGTGTCAGAAAGACTTACAAACTGAGGCTCCAGTAGCCTAGGTGAAATCGCCAACACAACACACCAGAGCTCAGCAGTGCTCTGGTAACTCTCTTTGTATATCTGGGCCTGTCATTAAAATAAGTATATAAGTAAAATATAAATGAGTGAAGACAGAGCTTATGAGAGCATGTGAGAGTTAGAGACAGAGAAGGCAAGATGAGAAATACATGAATTGGAAAGAGACCAGAATTCAAAAACCTCCTACACTGTGTTTATTGATGACAGCTTCAAAGCTGGGATTTAGGAATGGCTCTGTGAGATGTCTCTCATGACTGTGGCTCAGAAGGGCCAGGTGTATCCGCATTACTACAATAATCCAGAGCTGTGAAGGTCTCTAGCTAAAATTATTTTCAGACCTCTACATGTTATATATATATATATATATATATATATATATATATATATATATATATATATGGAGAGAGAGAGAGAGAGGGAGAGAGAGAGAGAGAGGGAGAGAGAGAGACACTGATGTAGTCATTTTCTACAATGGATTCCATATGACATTCAAACAATTGATTGCTAAAACCTGGAGAGAAACTGTGCATCAGGAAAAGAATTGTCCAAAGGACTAAAATCTCCAAATCATTAGCTATATGCTGCTCCAACGGGACAGAGACAAAAAGGCTCTTGAAGGAACTCATCCAGGAGACTTTCCACATGGACAGGCACCAAAAGGTTCCTAGTCTGGCAACACACACAGGGCAGCTGCTAGTTCCCAGTGCACGCCTCAGGGCAAAAACCTCTCCCTCCTCAGTGTCTCTACATCTGAAAATAAGAAAAGTGACCAAGGGCCAAGGAGAGCTTCAATGGTGTCAATATTGAGCTGTAAATCAGAATGTACCATGTGTTTTGCACAAAATCACCTGTTCCACAGTGATTCTGTTATTCTCTCTATCTCTCCCTCCCAAACACACACAGACACAAACACACACTCTCACAGTCACACACACGCACATATCCACAGAGGCACAGGCACAAACGGAGTTATACACATGCGCACTGGACAGCTTCTGCAAGGCAGGACCCTGGGCTGAACCCTGCTTCGCACTTCCTGGAAGCACGCACAGCCTTTTAATTCCAGCTCTGAGCTCCCATATTTGTGCTTTCTTCAAAGGGCATGCCCCCAGGACGCCAGCCATGCTCTGATAGGCCAGATGCCTAGGCCACGCCCAGAACTCCTGGCAGCAATCTCATTGGCCAGTGTGCTTGGACACGCCCAGGAGGGTCAGGGCTCCTAGTCAGTGATTAGCCAGTGGCCTTGAGCACCACCAACACGGCCTTGGAGCACGCTCATTGGGCAGCCTCTAGAAGGCCCGCCCAGCAGCCACATCAGCTCGACTCTGATTGTCTTGTTGTCCCAGGGACACACCCTCAGCAAGTCAGAGAATGTGAGAGTTAGAGAAGGCGAGTAGAGACATAGATGAGTTGGAAAGAGACCAGAATTCAAAAACCTCGTACACTGTGTTCACTGATGACAGGTTCAAACCTGGCTTGTAGAGATTGTAAGGCAGCAGCATTCATGCACACAGACCCCAGACAGCCCCAGTCTTCAGCATATGCTGTACTACCAGACCTGACAGTAATGTGTGTGTGTGTCTGTCTGTCTGTCTGTGTGTCTGTGTGTGCTCAAAGCTCACCTGTAATAGTCTCAGAACATGGGTGTCAAGGTAGCCAGCCTCACCGGCAACTTATGTACAGAGAACCTAGCTGGTCAGGGCAAGCCAGCTAGCCCAGATTCTGGATAAGCAAGAATGCAAGAGAACTATGTGGAAGCCCAAGACCCCATTTTGACCCCCTGGTCACCACTTACACAATTAGGGAAAAGCTGGGCTAGTGGCAAATCAGAGCTGCAGCTGTCTCTCTGTCTCTCTTCCTGCTTGGCCCTGCTCTCTCTATTTATGTCTGTTTCCTTCTCCTCAATAGGAAAGTCACAAATGATGTACAGAAATAAGGGAAAGTGGGAAAAATTAGCCCCGTAGCCACTATTACATGTAACTGTTGACTGTAAACCATTCATCCCCCAAGAAAGAACAGAATAAATATTTGTGAGGTTAAAAACTTTGTAGGTTAAATAGGGAACATTTTTAGAACCATGCAATAATAATCCATTGTGCATTGGATGTCACTGTCAAAAACAGTGCAGTAGTAGCTGTAGTAGAGTGTAGTCTCTGCAAAAGGACATGCATTGTGTGTCCAAAGTTCCCTTCAATTATAAGAGAAAATCTATCAGGCAGAAGAAATGACCCCTCATGTAATATCGGACTAAATATATAAGGCGAGTAGAGAAATAGATGAAAGAAACCAGAACTCAAAAACCTCCTACACTGTATTCATTGATGACAGGTTCAAAGCTGGCTTTTAGATATTGTAAGACAGCAGCTCTCATGCTCACAGACCCCAGATAGCCCCAGCCTTCACCATATGCTGTACTACCAGACCTGACAGAAATGTGTGGGTGTCTCTCTGTCTGTGCTCACCTATAGTAGTCTCAGAGCATGGCTGCCTACTCAGCCTCCAGGAGAATGGGAGTCAATCACAGAGGGCCTGGACAGCTGCAGCTGCAGATGGACATATGCCTGGAACCTGCAGCAGCAATGATGTCTCCGCAGTTCCATTCAGTACTACAGGATGTGCAGGAGACTAAATAATCCAAAGGGCAAAGAAAGGAAAATTTCAACACCAGGATGACTGAGTTCATGATGCATGCACTGACTTCCAGTAAGGGCCCAGGCAAGAAGGCATGTAGAGACACTCAGAGAGACAGAATGACAGAGACAGAAAAAGAGTGAAATTCTGGCCCTCTGTTGATCAGTGCCAGAGCATTGAAGACAAACCCTCCATGCCCATGCATACTTCTTACAAGTGGCATTGCTATTTTATGTTTTTGAGGAAAGGTAACACTTAGAAAATCTAGGTCTTAGCCACTCTGAGAAGCAACACTTGGCCGGAAGCCCACTCTCCAAAACTGCCCCTGACTCTCCAAATTGGAAGTAGTCTTAGTGATGCTCCAGCCAAGAAGCAGGCTGGCATATTGCATCTCCCTTGTCCAGACTCAGCCTGTCCTGTGTGCAGGGAACTGCACTATGTCTATTTCTTCTTTGATTTACAGTTTTGGGATAGGACTCCGTGGACAAAATGAGCAAGAGGGAATTAGATGATTTGGCAGTGTTACTTTATGTTGAGATAGATTTGTAGATTGATAAACGATATCGCTCTGTGAGATGTCTCTCATGACTGTGGCTCAGAAGGGCAAGGATTATCCACTTTAATACCCTAATCCAGAGCTGTACAGGTCTCTAGCTAAAAATTTTTTCAGACCTCTAAATGATATATATATATATATATATATATATATATATAGAGAGAGAGAGAGAAACTGATGTAGTCATTTTCTACAATGGATTCGGTATGACATTCAGACAATTGATTGCTCAAACCTGGAGAGAAACTGTGTATCAGGAAAAGAATTGTCCAAAGGAGTAAAATCTCCAAATCATTAGCTATTTGCAGCAACTGCGGGACCGATCGAAAAAGGCTCGAGAAGGAAATCATCCAGGAGACTCTTCACATGGACCGGCACCACAAGTTTCCTAGTCTGGAAACACACAAGGGCAGCTGCTAGTTCCCAGTGCAAGCCTCAGGGCAAAAACCTCTCCCTCCTCAGTGTCTCAGAATTCAAAAACCTCCTACACTGTGTTCATTTATGACAGATAAAAATCTGGCTTGTAGAGATTGTAAGGCAGCAGCTCTCAAACCCACAGACCCCAGACAACCCCAGCCTTCACTATATGCTGTACTACTTGACCTGACAGTAATGTGTGTGTGTGTCAGTGTGTCTGTCTGACTGTGTGTGTCTGTGTGTGCTCAGAGCTCACCTGTAGTAGTCTCAAAGCATGGGTGGCAAGGTAGCCAGCCTCACCTGCAACTTATGTACAGAGAACCTACCTGGTCAGTACGAGCCAGCTAGCCCAGGTTCTGGCTAAGTAAGAATGCATATGCTAAGGGACTCTCATGTCTAAATCTCCTGAGTTCACTTTTCAATCCCATGCCTCACTATCTATCATCTGGGGGAAGCTGGGGCACCCCTCAGAATTCAGGGGCATGAGCCTGTCCAGTCACATTTGGCTTCCTACTCAGCCTCCAGGCTCTCATTCCACTGCTCAGGGCAGCAGATTACAAGCACAGACAGTACCCAGAAAGAGCTGTGTTTCAACATAGAGGGGAACTGTATTCGACCAAACAATAGTGGATGAACCCGGTCCCTTACACCTACCCTTGGGGTCCGGATAAGGCAATTGCTCCAGTGGCCTCACATCCCTGATCATGTTGCCCTGGTGTCAACACATCACACTCAGAGAGATTCCCAGAAGTAGGCATGCATGAGTGTCCCATACAAAGTCGCTCTGCTTGCAGGAAGCACAAACTCCCCGGGCCCCTGCTATGGAGAGACAAAAGAAAGATGGATGCCTCCGTTGGTTGAATTCGGAGCTTCCAGTGGAGATCACAGCCCCGCACCTAACCTGAGGGCCTGGCTGCTGCTAATAAAGGCAATTGGAAACACCTGTTACCACTTGGGCCCTGAGGACATACTCAGGAATCCCTCCAGGAGCTAGCAGGCTTGCAGAACTCTTGACCCTGGGATAGCTGTGCTCCTAGTTGGGCGGCCCTTCTGGCCAGAGGTGAGAATATTCCCTAGATACAAGAAAGAACTTCAGGTTTCAAAAGGATTTGAAAACCCCATGAGGCACTTGGAAAAGACATTTCACAGCCATCAAAAACCCTCTTTCAAAACCCTGGAAGCTTACATTTTGCTTGGAAAATCTTGACACTGGTGTGGCCATCAATACCACAGATACTTTACATTCGGCTTAATAGAGGGAAAGCACAATGTGTGTGCCAGGGTGGTAGAATTTCACTTCTCTTGACCTGGGCTCTCATGGAATAAGGACAAGGATGCAGTGCACAAAGTTGAGGAGGGCTGCATTTAGGCTGAGTGTCAGCCTCTGGGCCCTGGACAATGGGATTCAAGCACTGAGGGCCTGGACAGCTGCAGCTGCAGATGGACATATGCCTGGAACCTGCAGCAGCAACGCTGTCTTCACTGTTCCCCACTGTACTACACCATGTGCAGTAGACTAAATAATCCAAAGGGCAAAGAAAGGAAAATTTCAACACCAGGATGCCTGAGTTCAAATGTATGCACTGACTTTCAGTAAGGGCCCAGGGATGAAGTCACATAGAGACAGTCAGAGAGACAGAATGACAGAGACAGGATAGGAGTGAAATTCTGGCCCTGTGTTGATCAGTGCCAGAGCACTGAAGAAAAACCCTCCATGCTCATGCATACTTCTTACAAGTGGCATTGCTATTTTATGTTTTTGAGGAAAGGTTACACTTAGAACATTTAGGTCTTAGCCCACTCTGAGAAGCAACACTTGGCCGGCAGCCCACTCTCCAAAACTGCCCCCACCTCTCCAAATTGGAAGTAGTCTTAGTGATTCTCCAGCCAAGATACAGACTGGAGTATTGCATCTCCCTGGTCGAGCCTCAGGCTGTACTGTGTGCAGGGAACTGCACTATGTCTATTTCTTCTTAGCTTCACAGTTTTGGGATAGGACTCGGTGGAAAAAATGAGCAAGACGGAAGTAGATGATTTGACAGAGGTAGTTTGTGCTGAGAGAGATTTGATAAACGATATGGCTCTGTGAGATGTCTCTCATGACTGTATGACTGTGGCTCAGAAGGGCCAAGTGTATCCACTTTACTACTCTAATCCAGAGCTGTGCATGTCTCTAGCTAAAAAATATTTTCAGACCTCTATATGTTACATATATATATATATATATATATATATATATATATATATATATATATATATATAGAGAGAGAGAGAGAGAGAGAGAGAGAGAGAGACTGATGTAGTCATTTTCTACAATGGATGCGATATGACATTCAGACAATTAATTGCTCAAACCTGGAGAGAAACTGCATCAGGAAAGAATTGTCCAAAGGAGTAAAATGTCTAAATAATTAGCTATATGCAGCTCCAACGGGACCAATCGAAAAAGGCTCCAGAAGGTCCTCATCGAGGAGACTCTCAACATGGTCAGGCACCACACGTTTCCTAGTATGGAAACACACACAGGGAAGCTGGTAGTTCCCAGTGCAAGTATCAGGGGAAAAACCTCCCCCTCTTCAGTGTCTCAGAATTCAAAAACCTCCTACACTGTGTTCATTGATGATAGGTTCAAAGCTGGCTTGTAGAGATTGTAAGGCAGCAGCTCTCATGCCCATGGACCCCAGACAGCCCCAGCCTTCACCAAATGCTGTACTACCAGACCTGAGAGTAATGTGTGTGTGTGTGTGTTTGTGTGTGTGTCTGTCTGTCTGTCTGTCAGTGTGTGTCTAAGCTCTAAGGTTACACTTAGAAGGTGTGTCTAAGCTCTAAAGTTAGAACGTGTGTCTAAGCTCTAAGGTTACACTTAGAAGGTTTGTGTCTAAGCTCTAAGGTTACACTTAGAACGTCTAGGTCTCAGCCCACTCTGAGAAGCAACACTTGGCCGGCAGCCCACTCTCCAAAACTTCCCTCACCTCTCCAATTTGGAAGTAGTCTTAGTGATGCTCCAGCCAAGATGCAGGCTGGTGTATTGCATCCCCCTGGTCCAGCCTCAGACTGTCCTGTGTGTAGGAAACTGCACTATGTCTATTCATTCTTTGATTTACAGTTTTGGGATAGTACTCGTTGAAAAAAAAGCAAGAGGGAAGTAGATGATTTGGCAGAGGTAGTTTATGCTGAGATTTATAGAGTGATTAGAGCTATATGAAAGGCTCTGTGAGATGTCTCTCATGACTGTGGCTCAGAAGGGCCAAGTGTATCCGTATTCTTACCCTAATCCAGAGCTATGTAGGTCTCTAGCTAAAAAATATTTTCAGACCTCTACATGATATATATATATATATATATATATATACATATACACAGAGAGAGAGAGAGACAATGATGTAGTCATTTTCTACAATGGATTTGATATGACATTCAGACAATTGATTTCTAAAACCTGGACTGAAACTGTGCATCAGTAAAAGAATTGTCCAAAGGAGTAAAATCTCAAAATCATTAGATATATGCAGTTCCTACGGGACATAGCGAAAAAGGCATGAGAAGGAACTCATCAAGGTGACTCTCCACATGGACAGGCAACACAAGTTTCCTAGTCTGGCAACAGACACAATGAATCTGGTAGGTCCCAGTGCAAGCCTCAGGGCAAAAGCCTCTCCCTCTTCAGTGTTTTTACATCAGAAAAGAAGCAAAGTGAACAAGGGCCAAAGAGAGCTACAATGGTGTCAATATTGAGTTGTAAATCAGAATGTACCAAGTGTTTTGCAAAAAAATCACCTTATTATAAACTCTGAGTAATACTGGCATGGAAATGAGTAGACATAATATGGCTTGTTTCAGAAAGACTAACAAACTGAGGCTCCAGTAGCCTAGGTGTAATCGCCAACACAACAAGCCAGAGCTAAGCAGTGTTCTGGTAACTCTATTTGTATATCTGCGCCTGTCAGTAAAATAAGTATATAAGTAAAATATTAATGATTGAAGACAGAGTGTGTGAGAGCATGTGAGAGTTAGAGACAGAGAAGGCGAGAAGAGAAATAGATGAGTTGGAAAGAGACCAGAATTCAATAACCTCCTATACTGTGTTCATTGATGACAGGTTCAAACCCCTTGTTGAGATTGTAAGGCAGCAGCTCTGAAGCCCACAGACCCAGACAGCCCCAGCCTTCACCATATGCTTTACTACCAGACCTTACAGTAATGTGTGTGTGTTTGTCTGTCTCTCTGTCTGTGTGTGTCTGTGTGTGCTCAGAACTCACCTATAGTAGTCTAAGAGCATGGGTGGCACAGTAGCCAGCCTCACCTGCAACTTATGCACAGAGACCCTAGCTGGTTAGGGAAAGCAAGCTAGCCCAGATTCTGGCTAAGCAAGAATGCATATGCAAAGGGAATCTCATGTCTCGCACTCCTGAGTTCCCGATTCAATCTCATGACTCCCTAGCATCCAAACACTGCAAACGGTGAAAGCTGGGGCACCCCTCAGAATTTTAGGGGCATGAGCCAGTCCAGTCACGTTTGGCTGCAAATTCTGCCACCAGGTTCCCAGTCAACTTCTCAGTGGAGAGCAGATTACAAGGCCAGAAAGAACCCATAAAGAGGTGTGTCTCAACATAGTTGGGAACTGTGTTTGACCAAACAATAGTGGATGAACCCAGCCCCTTTCACCTCCCCTTTGGGTCCTGCTAAGGCAATTGCACCTGTGGCATCACAATCCCTGATCATGGTGTCCTGGTGTCCACACACACACTCAGAGAGATTCCCAGAAGTAGGCATCCATGAGTCTCCCATACAAAGTAGCTCTGCTTGCAGTAAGCACAAAATTCCCGGGCCTTGCTATTGAGAGACAAAAGGAAGATGGATTCCACCATTGGCATAATTAGGAGATTCCAGTGGAGATCACAGCCCCACCCCTCACCTGAGGGCCTGGCTGCTGCTATTAAAGGCAATTGTAAACACCTGTTACCACTTGGGACCTGAGGACATACTCAGGAATCCCTCCAGGAGCTAGCAGGCTGGCAGAGCTCCTGACCCCAGGAAAGCTGTGCTCCTAGTTGGGAGGGCATTCTTGCCAGAGGGGAGAATATACCCTAGATACAAGAAAGAACTTCAGGATTCAAAAGGATTTGAAACCCCATGAGGCACTTGGAAAAGACATTTCACAGCCATCAAAAAACCCTCTTTCTTCACCCTAGAAGCTTCTGTTTTGCGTGGAAAATCTGGTCACTGGTGGGGCCATCAGTACCACAGATCCTTTACATTCAGCCTATATGGGAAAGCACAATGTGTGTGCCACGGGGATAGAGTTTCACTTCTCTTGACCTGGGAAGTGGAATAAGGACAAGGATGCGGTACAGGAAATTGAGCAGGGCTGCATTTAGGCTGAGTGTCAGCCTCAGGGCTCTGGAGAATGGGAGTCAAGCACAGAGGGACTGGAAAGCTGCAGCTGGACATGGACATATGCCTGTTACCTGCAGCAGGATCACTGTCTCCTCAGTTCCCCAATGTACTACGCCATATGCAGGAGACTGAATAATCCAAAGGGGAAAGAAAGGAAAATTTCAACACCAGGAAGTCCGAGTTAATGATCCATGCACTGACTTCCATAAGGGCCCAGTGAAGAATGCACGTAGAGACAGTCAAACAGACACAGGATGACAGAGACAGAAAAGGACTGAAATTCTGGCCCTGTGTTGATCAGTGCCAGAGCACTGAAGACAAATCCTCCATGCCCATGCATACTTCTTACAAGTGGCATTGTTATTTTATGTTTGTGAGGAAAGGTTACACTTAGAACATCTAGGATTAGCCCACTCTGAGAAGCAACACTTGGCCTGCAGCCCACTCTCCAAAACTGCCCTCGCATCTCCAATCTGGAAGTAGTCTTAGTGATGCTCTACCCAAGATGCAGGCTGGCATATCGCATCGCCCTGGTCCAGCCTCAGACTGTCCTTTGTGCAGGGAACTGCACTATGTCTATTTCTTCATTAATTTACAGTTTTGGGATAGGACTCGGTGGACAAAAAGAGCAAGAGGGAAGTAGATGATTTGGCAGAGGTAGTTTGTGCTGAGATTTGTAGAGTGATTAGAGCTATACGACTGGATCTGTGAGATGTCTCTCGTGAATGTGGCTCTGAAGGGCCAAGTGTATCTGCATTCTTACCCTAATCCAGAGCTGTGCAGGTCTCTAGCTAAAAAATATTTTCAGACCTCTACATGTTACATATATATATATATATATATATATATATATATATAGAGAGAGAGAGAGAGAGAGAGAGAGAGAGAGAGAGAGAGAAAGAGAGAGAGAGATTGCGAGATGGAGCGAGACACTGATGTAGTCATTTTCTACAGTGGATTCCATATGAAATTCAGACAACTGATTGCTAAAACTTGGAGAGAAACTGTGCCTCAGGAAAAGAATTGTCCAAAGGAGTAAAATATCAAAATCATTAGCTATATGCAGCTCCAACGGGACATAGCGAAAAAGGCTTGAGAAGGAACTCATCAAGGAGACTCTCCTCATGGACAGGCACCACAAGTTTCCTAGTCTGGCAACAGAAACCGTGTATCCAGTAGTTACCAGTGCAAGCCTCAGGGCAAAAACCACTCCCTCTTCAGTTTTTTACATCTGAAAAGAAGCAAACTGACCAAGTGCCAAAGTGAGCTACAATGGTGTCAATATTGAGTTGTAAATCAGATAGTACCAAGTGTTTTGCAAAAAAATCACTTGATTATAAACTCTGAGTGATACTGGCATGGAAATGAGGAGACAGAATATGGCTTGTGTCAGAAAGACTTACAAACTGAGGCTCGAGTAGCCTATGTGAAATCGCCAACACAACAAGCCAGAGCTAAGCAGTGTTCTGGTAACTCTCTTTGTATATCTGGGCCTGTCAGTAAAATAAGTATATAAGTAAAATATTAATGATTGAAGACAGAGTGTGTGAGAGCATGTGAGAGTTAGAGACAGAGAAAGCGAGAAGAGAAATAGATGAGTTGGAAAGAGACCAGAATTCAAAAACCTCCTACACTGTGTTCATTGATAACAGGTTCAAACCTGGTTTGTAGAGATTGTAAGGCAGCAGCTCTCATGCCCACAGACCCCAGACAGCCCCAGCCTTGACCATATGCTGTACTACCAGACCTGACAGTAATGTGTGTGTGTGTCTGAGTGTGCTTAGAACTCACCTATTGTAGTCTAAGAGCATGGGTGGCAAGGTAGCCAGCCTCACCTGCAACTTATGTACAGAGAGCCTAGCTGGTTAGGGAAAGCCAGTTAGCCCAGATTCTGGCTAAGCAAGAATGCATATGCAAAGGGACTCTCATGTCTCGCTCTCCTGAGTTCCCGATTCAGTCTCATGCCTCACTATCATCCAAATACTGCCAACGGGGGAAGCTGGGGCACCCCTCAGAATACAGGGGCAGGACCCTGTCCAGTCACGTTTGGCTGGATACTCAGCTTCCAAGCTCCCAGTCCACTTCTCAGTGGACAGCAGATTACAAGCCCAGAAAGAACCCAGAAAGAGCTGTGTCTCAACATAGATTGGAACTGTGTTTGACAAAATAATAGTGGAGGAACCCAGCCCCTTATACCTCCCCTTTAAGTCCTGCTAAGTCAATTGCACCTGTGGCCTCACAATCCCTGATCAAGGTGTCGTGGTGTCCACACATCACACTCAGAGTGATTCCCAGAAGTAGGCATCCATGAGTGTCCCATGCAAAGTCGCTCTGCTTGCAGGAAGCAGAATCCCCCAGGGCCCTTGCTATGGAGAGACAAAAGGAAAACGGATGCCTCCATTGGCTGAATTAGGAGTTTCCAGTGGAGATCACAGCCCCGCCCCCCACCTGAGGGTCTGGCTGCTGCTAATAAAGGCAATTGCAAACACTTGTTACCACTTGGGACCTGAGGACATACTCAGGAATCCCTCCAGGAGCTAGCAGGCTGGCAGAATTCCTGTCCCCAGGATAGCTGTGCTCCTAGTTGGGAGGGAATTCTGGCCAGAGGTGAGAATATTCCCTAGATACAAGAAAGAACTTCAGGTTTCAAAAGGATTTGAAACCCCATGAGGCACTTGGAAACAACATTTCACAGCCATAAATAAACCCTCTTTCTAAACCATGGAAGCTTATGTTTTGCGTGGAAAATCTGGACACTGGTGGGGCCATCAGTACCACAGATTCCAATATGGGAAAGCACAATGTGTGTGCCAGGGGGACAGAGTTTCACTTCTCTTGACCTGGGCTATCATGGATTAAGGGCAAGGATGCAGTGCAGGATATTGAAGAGGGCTGCATTTAAGCTGAGTGTCAGCCACAGGGCCCTGGAGAATGGGAGTCAAGCACAGAGGTCCTGGATAGCTGCAGCTGGAGATGGACATATGCCTGTTACCTGCATCAGGATCGCTGTATCTTCAGTTCCCCAATGTACTACGCCATATGCAGGAGACTGAATAATCCAAAGGGCAAAGAAAGAATAACTTCAACACCAGGAAGTCCGAGTTCAGGAAGCATGCACTGATTTCCATAAGGGCCCAGTGTAGAAGGCACGTAAAGACAGTCAAAGATACACAGGATGACAGAGACAGCAAAGGACTGAAATTCTGGCCCTGTGTTGATCAGTGCCAGAGCACTGAAGACAAACCCTCCATGCCCATGCATACTTCTTACAAGTGGCATTGTTATTTTATGTTTGTGAGGAATGGTTACACTTAGAACATTTAGGTCTTAGCCCACTCTGAGAAGCAACACTTGGCCAGCAGCCCACTCTCCAAAACTGCCCTTGCCTCTCCAAATTGGAAGGAGTCTTAGTGATGCTCCAGCCAAGATGTAGGCTGGCATATTGAATCTCCCTGGTCCAACCTCAGACTGTTCTGTGTGCAGGGATCTGCACTATGTCTATTTCTTCTTTTATTTACAGTTTTGGGATAGGACTCGGTGGACAAAAAGAGCAAGAGGGAAGTAGATGATTTGGCAGAGTTAGTTTGTGCTTAGTGAGATTTGTAGAGTGATAAACGATATGGCTCTGTGAGATGTCTCTCATGACTGTGGCTCAGAAGGGCCAGGTGTATCCTCATTACTACCCTAATCCAGAGCTGTGCAGGACTCTAGCTAAAAAATATTTTCAGACCTCTACATGTTACATATATATATATATATATATATATATATATATATATATATATATAGAGAGAGAGAGAGAGAGAGAGAGAGAGAGAGTGAGATACAGATGTATTCATTTTCTACAATGGATTCGATATGACATTCAAACAATTGATTGCTAAAACCTGGAGGGAAACTGTGCATCAGGAAAAGAATTGTCCAAAGGAGTAAAATCTCCAAATCATTAGCTATATGCAGCTCCAAGGGAACTGAGCAATAAAGGCTCTAGTAGGAACTCATCCAGGAGATATTCCACATGGACAGGCTCACAAGTTTCCTAGTCTGGCAACACACACAGGGCAGCTGCTAGTTCCCAGTGCAAGTCACAGGGCAAAAACCTCTCCCTCTTCATTGTCTTCACATCTGAGATGAAGAAAAGTGGCCAATGGCCAAGGAGAGCTATAATGGTATCAATATTGAGCTGTAAATCAGAATGTGCCAAGTGTTTTGCACATAATCACCTGTGCCACAGTGATTGTTTTTCTCTGTCTGTCCCTCTCTCTCTCTCTCACACACACACACACACACACTAACACACACTCTCACAGTCACACACACACATCCACAGAGACACAGGCACAAACGGAGTTATATACATGCGCACTAGACAGCTTCTGCAAGCAGGGTCCAGTCCTGAACCCTGCTTTTCACTTCTTGGAAGCATGCCCAGCCTTTTAAGGGCAGCTCTGAGCTCTCATTGTCGGGCTTCCTTCAGAAGGCCTGCACACAGGGCGCCAGCCCTGCTCTGATAGGCCAGAGGCCTATGGCATGCCCAGAACCCCTGCCAGCAATCCCATTGGCCAGTGTGCTTGAACACGCCCACGATGGTCAGGGCCCCTAGTCAGTGATAGGCCTGCAGCATTGAGTACCATGAGTGAAGACAGAGTGTGTGAGAGCAAGTAAGAGTTAGGGACCGAGAAGGCAAGAAGAGAAATAGATGAGTTGGAAAGAGACTAGAATTCAAAAAGCTCCTACACTGTTTCATTGATGACAGGTTCAAACCTGGCTTGTAGAGATTGTAAGGCAGCAGCCTTCATGCCCACAGACCCCAACCAGCCCCAGCTTTCACCATATGCTGTACTACCAGACCTGACAGTAATGTGTGTGTGTGGATTTTTGTGTGTGTTGTTCTCTCTCTCTCTGTGTGTGTCTGTGTGTGTTCAGAGCTCACCTGTAGTAGTCTCAGAGCATGGGTGTCAAGGTAGCCAACCCCAACTGCAACTTATGTACAGAGAACCTAGTTGGTCAGTGCAAGCCAGCTAGCCCAGATTCTCGCTAAGCAAGAATGCCAGAGAACTATGTGGAATCCCAGGACCCCATTTTGAGCCCCTGGTCACCACTTACTCAGTTAGGGAAATGCTGGGCTACTGGCAAATCAGAGATGTAGCTGTCTCTCTGTCTCTCTTCCTGCTTGGGCCCTGCTCTATCAATTTATGACTGTTTCCTTCTCCTCAATAAGAAAGTTACAAGTGATGCACAGAAATACAGGGAAAGTGGGAAAAATTAACCCCCTTGCCCACTATTACATGTAACTGTTGATTGTAAACCATTCACCCCCCAAGGAAGAACAGAATAAATATTTGGTAGGTTAGAAACATTGTAGGTTAAATAGTGAGCATTCTCTAGAGCCTTGCAATACTACTCCATTGTGCATTGGATGTCACTGTCAAAAACAGTGCAGTAGTAGTTGTAGTAGTGTGTAGTATCTGCAAAAGGAAATGTATTGTGTGTCAGAAGTTCCCTTCAATTATAAGACAAAATCTATCAGGCAGAAGAAATTACCCCTCATGTGATATCGGACTAAATAGATTATATTGGAAATATTTGCCCCTGGTTCCCCCAGGAAGGCACTATAGATGAGAAGCGTTGGATGAGAATTGGTGACTGTTTTAAGGATCACTATCAGTCTTTTGGTCCTGAACGTGTACCTGTTTCTGCCTTTTGTTACTGGAATTTAATTAATGATATCTTAAAAATCTATAATAACCACCCTGATATTAAAAACCTTATTACAGAGGGTGAAAAGGTCCTCCAGAAACTTTCTAGTCCGCCGTCCAGGACAAAGTCCCCATCCCCATGCCCTTCTGTGATTATTGATCTTGATCCCCCAGTACCCAGTCAAAATAAAAGCCTCCCAGCACCTGATGAAAGTAAAAGCCCTATTCCCCTCCCTACAGGTCCCATTGCACTTATTAAAGTTCCCTCCATTGACTCTCCTATTGCTAATTCACATGAGAATGAAACCCAGCATTCTTTCCCCCGCCTCTATCCAGTTTTACAAAACTCTCCTTCTCCTGAAGCACTTCCCGTGGAGAATGAGGCTTTGCTAGAAAAAGAGGCTGCCAGATACTACAATCCTGATTGGTGTCCTCCTCCCTTTAATTCCCCTCCCTATATCCGTGCCCCTGCTCTCCAGCCTGACCCTCTCCTTGACAATCCTTCTGTCAGCTGGGAAGGCTCAGGAGCCCTTACAGGAATTTCCACCCTCCGCAAGGTCCATGCTGACCAGAGAGAGCAGCTTCAATTAATGAAAGAAATAGCTGCAGTTACAGAAGAGCTTACATTTTTAGCCACACCAAAAAACCCATTCCCTAAAACTAAAACTAAGACTAAACCATCCAAATCAAACCCGGTTTTGGCTTTCCCTGTTACTTGGAGCCAGGCTCAAACTGGCTAACCCTAACCCCTATGCTCTTCCTTGTCCAGACTGCCTCCCTACACCACCGCCCCTCCGTTTTGTGCTCCGGTCCTTGGCTTTGCCAATAATACTGATTAGACCACTTTCTTTAAAACTGTAAAATGTACCTCCACCCAGAAAAAAATTTTCAAAGATTTTTCTCTGTGTGGCAGTGCAGCGGTAAACTAAGCCCGCCTGTTCCGCCCTCAAAGCCAATCACGGCACAGAGCCCCTGCTCCACAGATTGGCAAAGACTGCAGTCAATCATTCCCTAGCCACAAACGCCCCTCCTGGGTAGATAGGCTGTGAGTTAGGATTCCAAAAACCAAAGCGGTTTTTCAAAGGGAAAATTTTCCTTTCACCAAGAATGTATGTTTTAAGTCTGTGCTAACCTTGTTTTCATTAATGTGTGTTAACCCCTAAGTAACTAAAGGTTGTTTTAAGTTTTAAATAAGATTTAGTTAAGCTAAATGTGGTTTTAAAGATCCCGACTCATAGAGTTGGCACACCTTTACCAGAGTAAAATATAGGACAGTTTCTGATAGCTAATACCAACAACAATTCATTAATTAAAAGATTTTCTGAGATATATAGACATGGTGAAATGCCTCTGCAGTCTCTCTCACTCTTGTGAAAATTGTAGATATTACCAGCACCCCAATATCAACTGCCACTGTTTGTTAATTTAATTCCATCCTTGAACTGACTTTCTAATAACACAGTCAGTGTAGAGCAGTGGCCTTGCCAGGAAAAAAGGGTTAAACGTGCTATTCCTTGGCATCAAAACCTTTGCAAATACATTATCACAGACCTGATTTAGCTGACAGAAGCCTGGATGAACCTGAGGATGACAGACCCCTTTTTCGGATGGCATAAAACTCAGAATTATGCATTGAGACATCCAACCATAGCAGGACAAGGACACCAGTAAGGGGTGCAAGGCAAAGCACTGCAGGGGAATGACCCAATAGTCCGCCTCTGAGTCCCCAGTGAAGCAAACCTGATTTGCATGGAGGTTGGTGTCAGCAACAAAAATTGTTTCCCTAGAAACTGTGGCTCTGCCTCCCATGACCAAAAAGACACCAAGAGCCTTATAAGATGCAGGAAGGTTGGTTTTGCACCCACCTCGTGGGAGGAATCAGGTCAATACTTCCATCCTGTGGTAATGCCCACCAAACCTGCAGTTAGGGTCTCTGCGCCTCACCCCCATTGCCTGCCTCAATTTAAAATTATAACAAAAGGAGGATATGCCATGAGCCATTTCTCTGCTTGACAGATGATAAGCTTTGAGACAAAGGAACCCCTCAAGACAAGTGTTAATTCCCCCCTGGGCAGGACATTTCCCCTTAGGTAAACCATTTATCAGTGATCAAGTGAGTCAACACAAGTGAGTCAACACAAAGTTTGGATCCAGCCATTTGGTGCAAGAAACATTCCTCCTTGAAGTTTGCTCCCCCTCCCCCCTCCTCCAGCATGCCCTCTCCTTCCCCAAATACCTGTGTTCACAATAAAATTTTACAACTTGATCGGAAACTTGACTTGCTGTCATTCTTTGTGTCTCATATTTATTCATTTCAGGTCTCATTGGGTTCCTAGCCCCTGTTCACCACCCTGCTGGTCGGGGGACCCGGGCCATTGCTATGGATAGACAAAAGGAAGATGGATGCCTCCATTGGCTGAATTAGGAGTTTCCAGTGGAGATCACAGCCCTGCGCCTCACCTGAGGGCCTGGCTGCTGCTAATAAAGGCAATAGGAAACATCTGTTACCACTTGGGACCTGAGGACATACTCAGGAATCCCTCCAGGAGCTAGCAGGCTGGCGGACGTCCTGAACCCAGGATAGCTGTGCTCCTAGTTGGGAGGGCATTCTGGCCAGAGGTGAGAATATTCCCTAGATACAAGAAAGAACTTCAGGTTTCAAAAGGATTTGAAACCCCATGAGGCACATGGAAAATACAATTCACAGCCATCAAAAAACCCTCTTTCTGAAACCTGGAAGCTTCCGTTTTAAATGGAAAATCTGGACACTGGTGTGGCCAGCAGTACCACAGATCCTTTACATTTGGCCCAATAGAGGGAAAGCACAATGTGTGTGCCATGGTGGTAGAGTTTCACTTCTCTTCACCTGGGCACTCATGGAATAAGGACAAGGATGTGGTGCAGAAAATTGAGGAGGGCTGAATTTAGGCTGAGTGTCAGCCACAGGGCCCTGGAGAATGGGAGTCAAGCACAGAGGGCCTGAACAGCTGCAGCTGGAGATGTACATATACCTGTTACCTGCAGCAGGAACGCTGTCTCCTCAGTTCCCCTCTGTACTACGCCATATGCACAAGACTAAGTAATCCAAAGGACAAAGAAAGGATAATTTCATCACCAGGAAGACAGAGTTCACGATGCATGCACTGACTTCCACGAAGGGTCCAGGGAAGAAGGCACATAGAGACAGTCAGAGAGACAGAATGACAGTGACTGAAATCTACAGAAATTCTGGCCCTGTGTTGATCAGTGCCAGAGCACTGAAGACATACCCTCCATTCCCATTCAAACTTCCTACAACTGGCATTGTTATTTCATGTTTGTGAGGAAAGGTTACACTTAGAACATCTAGGTCTTAGCCCACTCTGAGAAGCAAAACTTGGCCAGCTGCCTACTCCCCAAAACTGCCCTCACCTCTCCAATTTGGAAGTAGTCTTAGTGATGCTCCAGCCAAGATGCAGGGTGGCCTATTGCATGTCCCTGGTCCAGCCACAGAATGTCCTGTGTGCAGGGAACTGCACTATGTCTATTTCTTCTTTGATTTACAGTTTTGGGATAGGACTCGGTGGACGAAAAGAGCAACAGGGAAGTAGATGATTTGGCAGTGGTAGTTTGTGCTGCGAGAGATTTGTACAGTGATAAGAGGTATACGAATGGCTCTGTGAGATGTCATGACTGTGTCTCAGAAGGGCCAGGTGTATCCGCATTACTATCCTAATCCAGAGCTGTGCAGGTCTCTAGCTAAAAATTATTTTCAGATCTCTACATGTTATATATATATATATAGAGAGAGAGAGAGAGAGAGAGAGAGAGAGGGAGTGAGACACTGATGTAGTCATTTTATACAATGGATTCGATATGACATTCAGACAATTGATTGCTAAAACTTGGAGAGAAACTGTGCATCAGGAAAAGAATTGTCCAAAGCAGTAAAATCTACAAATCATTAACAATATGCAACTCCAAAGGGACATAGCGAAAAAGGCTTGAGAAGGAACTCATAAAGAGAATGTCCACATGGACAGGCACCACAAGTTTCCTAGTCTGGCAACAGACACAGTGCATCTGGTAGTTCCCAGTTCAAGCCTCAGGGCACAAACCTCTCCCTCTTCAGTGTTTTTACATATGAAAAGAAGAAAAGTGACCAAGGGCCAAAGAGAGCTACAATGGTGCAATATTGATCTGTAAATCAGAATGAACCAAGTGTTTTGCAAAAAAAACCACTTTATTATAAACTGTGAGTGATACCGGAATGGAAATGAGGAGACAGAATATGGCTTGTGTCAGAAAGACTTACAAACTGAGGCTCCAGTAACCTAGGTGAAGTCACCAACACAACAAGCCAGAGCTCAGCAGTGCTCTGGTAACTCTCTTTGTATATCTGGGCCTGTCAGTAAAATAAGTATATAAGTAAAATATTAATGAGTGAAGACAGAGTGTGTGAGAGCATGTGTGAGTTAGAGACAGAGAAGGCTAGAAGAGAAATAGATGAGTTGGAAAGAGACCAGGATTCAAAAACCTCCTACACTGTGTTCATTGATGACAGCTTCAAACCTAGCTTGTAGAGATTGTAAGGCAGCAGCTCTCATGCTCACAGACCCCAGACAGCCCCATCCTTCACCATATGCTGTACTACCAGACCTGACAGTAATGTGTGTGTGTGTGTGTGTGTGTGTGTGTGTGTCTGTCTGTCTGTCCGTGTGTGTCTGTGTGTGCTCAGAACTCACCTATAGTAGTCTCAGAGCATGGGTGGCAAGGTAGCCAGCCTCACCTGCAACTTATCTACAGAGAAGCTAGCTGGTTAGGGAAAGCCAGCTAGCCCAGATTTTGGCTAAGCAAGAATGCATATGCAAAGGGACTCTCATGTCTTGTTCTCCTGAGTTCCTGATTCAATCTCATGCCTCACTATTACCCAA
Organism: Erinaceus europaeus; assembly: GCF_950295315.1. Lineage (NCBI taxonomy): Eukaryota > Metazoa > Chordata > Mammalia > Eulipotyphla > Erinaceidae > Erinaceus > Erinaceus europaeus. The sequence goes on along the minus strand of NW_026647128.1, from coordinate 465,417 downwards.
ACATTGCCAATGGGGGAAGCTTGGGCACCCCTCAGAATTCAGGGGCAGGACCCTGTCCTGTCACCTTTGGCTTCATACTCAGCCTCCATGCTCCCAGTCCACTTCTCAGTGGACAGCAGATTACAAACCCAGAATGAACCCAGAAAGAGCTGTGTCTCAACATAGATGGGAACTGTATTTGACCAAACAATAGTGGATGAACCCACAACCTTACACCTCCCCTTTAGGTCATGTTAAGTCATTTGCTCCTGTGGCCGCACAATACCTGATCAAGGTGTCCTGGTGTCCAAACATCACACTCAGAGAGATTCCCAGAAGTAGGCATCCATGAGTGTCCCATACAAAGTCCCTCTGCTTGCAGGAAGCACAAACTCCCCGGGCCCTTGCTATGGAGACACTACAGGAAGATGGATGCCTCCATTGGCTGAATTAGGAGTTTCCAGTGGAGATCACAGCCCCGCCCCTCAACTGAGGGCCTGGATGCTGCTAATAAAGGCAATTGGAAACACCTGTTACCACTTGGGGCCTGAGGACATACTCAGGAATCCCTCCAGGAGCTAAGAGGTTGGCAGACCTCCTGACCCCATTATAGCTGTGCTCCTACTTGGGAGGGCATTCTGGCCAGAGGTGAGAATATTCCCTAGATACAATAAAGAACTTCAGGTTTCAAAAGGATTTGAAACCCCAGGAGGCTTTGCAACAGACATTTCACAGCCATCAAAAAACCCTCTTTCTGATCCCTGGAAGCTTCCGTTTTGCATGGAAAATCTGGACACTGGTATGGCCAGCAGTACCACAGATCCTTTACATTTGGCCCAATAGAGGGAAAGCACAATGTGTGTTCCAGGGGGATAGAGTTTCACTTTTCTTCACCTGGGCTCTCATGGATTAAGGACAAGGATTCAGTGCAGGAAATTGAGGAGGGCTGCATTTGGGCTGAGTGTCAATCTCAGGGCCCTGGTTAATGGGAGTCAAGCACAGAGGGCCTAAACAGCTGCAGATGGAGAGGGACATATGCCTGTTACTTGCAGCAGGATCGCTGTCTCCTCAGTTCCCCTCTGAATAACGCCATATGCAGGAGACTGAATAATCCAAAGGGCAAAGAAAGGAAAATTTCATCAATAGGAAGTCCAAGTTCACTCTGAGAAGCAACACTTGGCCTGCAGCCCACTCTCCAAAACTGTCCTTGCCTCTCCAAATTAGAAGTAGTTTTAGTGATGCTCCAGCCAAGATGCAGGCTGGCTTATTTCATCACCCTGGTCCAGCCTCAGCCTGTCCTGTGTGCACGGAACTGCACTATGTCTATTTCTTCTTTGATTTACAGTTTTGGGATAGGACTTCTTGGACAAAATGAGCAAGAAGGAAGTAGATGTTTTGACAGCTGTAGTTTTGCTGAGAGAGATCTGTAGATTATCAAGAGGTAAACGAATGGCTCTGTGAGATGTCTCTCATGACTGTGGCTCAAAAGGGCCAGGTGTATCCGCATTACTACCCGAATCCTGAGCTGTACAGCTCTCTAGCTAAAAAATATTTTCAGACCTCTACATGTCATATATATATATATATATATATATATATATATATATATATATATATTGAGAGAGAGAGAGAAAGACACTGATGTAGTCATTTTCTACAATGGATGCGATATGACATTCAGACAATTGATTGCTAAAACCTGGAGAGAAACTGTGCATCAGAAATAGAATTGTCCAAAGTAGGAAAATCTCCAAATCATTTGCTATATGCAGCTCAAATGGGACCTAGCGAAAAAGTCTTGAGAAGGAACTCATCCAGGAGACTCTCCACATGGACAGGCACCACAAGTTTCCTAGTCTGGCAACACACACAGGGCAGCTGCTAGTTCCTTGTGCAAGCCTCAGGGCAAAATCCTCTGGCTCTTCAGTGTCTTTACATCTGAAAAGAAAAAAAGTGTCCACGCACCAAGGAGAGCTACAATGGTGTCAATATTGAGCAGTAAATCAGAATGTGCCAAGTGTTTAGCACAAAATCTCCTGTGCCACAGTGATTCTGTTGTTCTATTTGTCTCCCTCCCACACACATACATACACACAAACAAACACAAACACACACTCTCACATTCACGCACGCACATATCCACAGAGGCACAGGTACAAAAGGAGTTATACACATGCGCACTGGACAGTTTCTGCAAGGCAGGGCCCTGGGCTGAACCCTGATTCTCACTTCCTGGAAGCACACCCGCCTTTTAAGGCCAGCTCTGAGCTCCCCTTGGTGGGATTCCTTCAGAAGGCTACTCTGAGTCCCGCCCTCGTAACTTTTCCTCTGTTCTCATTGGCCAGCTCTTGGTTCACGCCCCTGAAGGTGATGTTCCTCTTCTCTAATTGGCCACCTTCTCTATGTATATGTACTGGGCCCTCCCCCTCAGACTCAGAGGGCCTGGTCTCTTAGACCCGCCCCTGGGAATTGTCTGCCATCATCTGTAGGCCCTGTTTCTGCCAACACGACCCAATAGCTCCTGTCTGTACCTGCTGTACCTGTCCTTAGGACACTGCCTGATTGAGCTAGGCTGGCCATGCTCTTGGGGCACACACATAATCACTATCTCCACTCTCATAGCCAAGTGCCTCAGGGCACTTGCCCCATGGTGCCTTAGTCCCACACTGGAGCTGCCCTCTTGTGGACACCCATCAGAATGCAGCTGAGCACAGGGATTCACAAGCTCACAGTAGAGTCATCCCAGACAAAGAGAGAAACCCCTTCCACCTGCAAAGCCAAATGGGGGATCCCCCCACCCCAGAGGAAAGAACAGATGTCTAGGGCACTCTACGTCAATTTCAACCTTGCTGTCCATGGGCCACAAATCCCAAAGTTCTCCTCATTCCACAAATCACTACACTCAACTATGGGGTTTGCTGCCACCTTGTGGACACACAGCAGAATGCAGCTGAGCTCCCCCATGCCACTCCTCTTTGAGTCTACACAGAAAATTACACACAGCATGGGAATAGTAAAGGAAAGAACCCATCTGAGGACCACCTGGGAGAATGCACAACAGTGTCCAGAATATCCAATGTGCCATTCATATTTGAAAAACCACTTGTGCAGTGGAAACTTCCTTTGTCATTGAACAACCCATTTCCTAAGAATCTGCGTCAGGAACAAAGAAACAAGAGTGGTAATCATAACTGAAACACACTTATGTACACTTACACACACACACACACACAAACCCTCCCACAGAGACGCACACACTTTTCCCTGAAATAACGTGGATTGGAGTTGCTGTTTTGCACTCAGGTAAAAGGTCAAAGTTTCATGGGTGGAGGGGAGAAGTATTAAGTTTCTGGCATATGAAGGTGAGAAGTGCCTAGAGCAGATCTATACTTACATGGACAATGAAGGGGGAATGGGTTGGAGGCACAGCTGGTGGAGCTGACAGGGAACTATGTGGAAGCCCAGGACCCCGTTTTGAGCCCCTGCTCACCACTTACCCAGCTAGGGAAAAGCTGGGCTAGTGTCAAATTAGAACTGCAGCTGTTTCTCTGTCTCTCTTCCTGCTTGGGCACCGCTCTCTCAATTTATGACTGTTTCCTTCTCCTCAGTAATAAAGTTACAAAGGATGTACAGATATACAGAGAAAGTGGGAAAAATTACCCCTGAGCCCTCTATTACATGTAATGTTGACAGTAAAACATTCATCCCCCAAGAAAGAACAGAATAAATATTTGTGAGGTTAAAAACATTGTAGGTTAAATAGTGAACATTCTTTAGAGTCATGCAATACTAATCCATTGTGTATTGGATGTCACTGTCAAAAACCGTCCTGTAGTAGTAGTAGTAGTGTGTAGTATCTGAAAAAGGAAATGTATTGTGTGTCAAAAGTTTCCTTCAGTTATAAGAGAAAATTTATCAGGCAGAAGATATGACCCCTCATGTGATATGGGAATAAATAAGTAAATAATTATGCAAATGAATGGGGATGATCTAGGAGGATTTGAAAAAAATAAAAACAAAACCACAGGAAGACCTGATTAAAGTAGAAATATAGAAAATGTCTGCAGAGAAACAGAGGGCTGCTTCAAAACTTCCCTGACACTTCAATGTGCAGGGAAATTAAGAATTCCCAAGAATGAAAAGAAAGGCATACGTATTGAAGCTTACACTAGAAAATGTAGACAAGTTCTGTGCTATGATAATTACAATAAGGATAATGAAAGAAAGGCTATTGGAAATGCTCCTGGAAGGTTATATTTTATAATTGTAGTGAATCCTGCTCCAACTATGTAACCAATTATTTGTGAATAAGGACGATGTTATAAATCTGATAATTCTGCATTAAGATCAAATAAAAAGGTCAACAATTCTAAAACTAACAGATATATATATATATATATATATATATATATATATATGTATATGTTTATTATAAAGTCTGAGAGATACTGCCATGGTTATGAGGAGACAGAATATGGCTTGTGTCAGAGAGACTTACAAAGTTGGGACTCCAGTAGCCTAGGAGAAATCACCGACACAACAAGCCAGAGCTCAGCAGTGCTCTGGCAACTCTCTTTGTATATATGGGCCTGTCAATAAAATAAGGATATAAGTAAAATATTACTGAGTGCAGACAGAGTGAGTGAGACCCTGTGAGAGTCAGAGACAGAAGGAGAGAAAAGAAATAGATGAGTTGGAAAGTGACCAGAAGTCAAAAACCTCCAACACTGTGTTCATTGATGACATGTTCAATCCTGGCTTGTAGAGATTGTAAGGCAGCAGCTCTCATGCCCACAGACCCCATACAGCCCCATCCTTCATCATATGCAGTTCTACCAGACCTGACAGTAATGTGTGTGTGTGTGTGTCTGTCTGCTGCAGGTTCCAAGCATATGTCCATCTGCAGCTGCAGCTGTCCAGGCCCTCTGTGCTTGACTCCCATTCATGAGAGTCCCTTTGAATATGCATTCTTGCTTAGCCAGAATCAGGGCAACCTGGCTTTCCCTAAGCAGCTAGGTTCTCTGTACATAAGTTACAGGTGAGGCTGGCTACCTTGCCACCCATGTTCTGAGACTACTATAGGTGATTTTTGAGCACACACATACACACAGACAGACATTACTGTCTGGCAGACCTCCTGACCAGGAATAGCTTTGCTCCTAGTTGGACGGCCCTTCTTGCCAGAGGTGAGAAAATTCCCAAGATACAAGAAAGAACTTCAGAAAAAAAATGTCAATGGCCTGAATTCACCTATTAAAAGACACAGAGTAGGTAGCTGGATCAGAAAACACAACCCAACAATATGTTGTCTACAGGAAACTCACCTAACGCAACAAGACAAACACAGACTTAAAGTGAAAGGATGGAAAACTATCATTCAAGCCAATGGCCCACAAAAAAGGGCAGGAACAACTATTCACATATCTGACATGATAGACTTTAAAATAGATAAGATTAAAAAAGATAGGAATGGAAACTACTTAATGATCAGAGGATCAGTCAATCAAGAGGACTTAACAATTACTAATATCTATGCACCCAATGAGAAGCCATCTAAATACATCAAACTTCTACTGAAAGAGCTACAGCAATATATTAACAGTAACACAATCATAGTAGGGGACTTCAACACCCCACTATCTCAACTTGACAGATCATCCAGGTAGAAAATCAGTAAAGACATAAGGGAGCTAAATGAAGAGATAGATAAACTAGAACTATTGGACATTTTCAGAGTCATTCATCCCAAGAAACTGGAATACACATTTTACTCAAATCCACATGGATCATTCTCAAGGATAGACCATATGTTAGGCCACAAAGACAGCATCAGCCTATTCAAGAGCACTGAAATAATCCCAAGCATCTTCTCAGACCACAGTGGAATTAAACTAACACTTAACAATCAACAAAAGATTAGTAACAGTGCCAAAATGTGGAAGCTCAACAGTACACTTCTTATCAACTTCTGGGTCAAAGAGGAAATCAAGGAAGAAATCAAAATGTTTCGAGAGTTCAAGGAAAATGAAGACACAAGCTATCAAAATATTTGGGACACAGCTAAAGCAGTCCTAAGAGGGAAGTTCATAGCTATACAAGCACACATTAGGAAACAAGAAAAGGCACAAATAAAAAGCCTGATTTCACATCTTAAAGACCTAGAAGAAGAACAACAAAAGAATCCTAAAGCAACCAGAAGGACAGAAATTACTAAAGTTAGGGCAGAAATAAATAACATTGAGAATAGGAAAACCATACAAAAGATCAATGAAAGTAAATGTTGGTTCTTCGAAAGAGTAAACAAAATCGACAAACCTTTAGCCAGACTCACAAAACAAAAAAGGGAGAAGACCCAAATAAATCGGATAGTAAAAGAAAGAGGAGAAATCACAACAGACACTGCAGAAATTCAACATATCATGCGAGGCTTCTATGAACAACTATATGCCACCAAGCTAGAGAACCTGGAAGAAATTAATGATTTCCTAGATACCTACCAACTTCCAAAACTAAGTAAAGAGGAAGTGGATAACATGAACAGGCCCATCACAGCTAATTAAATTGAAACAGTTATCAAACATCTTCCCCAAAATAAAAGTCCTGGACCAGATGGTTTTACAAATGAATTCTACAAATTTTTCAAAGAAGAACTAATACCTCTACTTTTAAAAGTCTTCCAAAAGATTGAAGACACTGGAATACTCCCTGCCAGCTTCTATGAAGCCAACATCACCCTGATACCAAAAGCAGACAGGGACACAACCAAAAAAGAAAACTACAGACAAATATCTCTGATGAACATAGATGCGAAAATATTGAACAAAATTCTACCCAACCGGATACAGCAGTATATCAAAAAAATTGTTCATCATGACCAAGTGGGGTTTATCCCAGGCATGCAAGGTTGGTTTTAATATACGTAAATAAATCAATGTGATCCACCACATCAACAAAAGCAAGACCAAAAACCACATGGTCATATCAATAGATGCAGAGAAAGCCTTTGACAAAATACAACATCCCTTTATGATCAAAACACTACAAAAAATAGGAATAGATGGAAAATTCCTGAAGATAGTGGAGTCTATATATAGCAAACCTACAGCCAACATCATACTCAATAGTGAAAAACTGGAAGCATTTCCCCTCAGATCAGGTACTAGAGAGGGCTGCCCACTATCACCATTACTATTCAACATAGTGTTGGAAGTTCTTGCCATAGCAATCAGGCAGGAGCAAGGAATTAAAGGCATACAGATTGGAAGAGAAGAAGTCAAACTCTCCTTATTTGCAGATGACATGATAGTATACATGGAAAAACCTAAGGAATCCAGCAAGAAGCTTTTGGAAATCATCAGGCAATACAGTAAGGTGTCAGGCTATAAAATTAACATTCAAAAGTCAGTGGCATTCCTCTATGCAAACACTAAGTTAGAAGAAATTGAAATCCAGAAATCAGTTCCTTTTTCTATAGCAACAAAAACAATAAAATATCTAGGAATAAACCTAAGCAAAGAAGTGAAAGTCTTGTATACTGAAAATTATGAGTCACTACTCAAAGAAATTGAAAAAGATACAAAGAAGTGGAAAGATATTCCATGTTCATGGGTTGGAAGAATTAACATCATCAAAATGAATATATTACCCAGAGACATCTACAAATTTAATGCTATCCCCATCGAGATCCCAAGCACATTTTTAGGAGAATAGAAAAAATGCTACAAATATTTATCTGGAACCAGAAAAGACCTAGAATTGCCAAAACAATCTTGAGAAAAAAGAACATAACCTGAGGCATCACACTGCCAAATCTCAAACTGTATTATAGGGCCATTGTCATCAAAACTGCTTGGTACTGGAACATGAACAGACACACTGACCAGTGGAATAGAATTGAGAGCCCAGAAATGAGGCCCCACACGTATGGACATCTAATCTTTGACAAAGGGGCCCAGACTATTATATGGGGGAAGCAGAGTCTCTTCAACAAATGGTGTTGGAAACAATGGGTTGAAACATGCAGAAGAATGAAACTGAACCATTGTATTTCACCAAATACAAAAGTAAATTCCAAGTGGATCAAGGACTTGGATGTTAGACCAGAAACTATCAGATACTTAGAGGAAAATATTGGCAGAACTTTTTTCCGCATAAATTTTAAAGACATTTTCAATAAAACGAATCCAATTACAAGGAAGACTAAGGCAAGTATAAACCTAGGGAAGACGTCAAATTAAAAAGCTTCTTCATAGCAAAAGAAACCACTACCCAAATCAAGAGACCACTCACAGAATGGGAGAAGATCTTTACATGCCATACATCAGATAAGAGTTTAATAATCAACATATATAAAGAGCTTGCCAGACTCAACAACAAGACAACAAATAACCCCATCCAAAAATGGGGGGAGGAATTGGACAGAATATTCACCACAGAAGAGATCCAAAAGGCCGAGAAACACATGAAAAAATGCTCCAAGTCTCTGATTGTCAGAGAAATGCAAATCAAGACAACAAGGAGATATCACTTCATGTGCCATGGTTGTAGATTTTTCACTTCTCTCATGGAATAAGGACAAGGATGCGGTGCAGGAAATTGAGGAGGGCTGCATTTAGGCTGAGTGTAAGCCACATGGCCCTGGAGAATGGGAGTCAAGCACAGAGGGCCTGGACAGCTGCAGCTGCAGATGGACATATGCCTGTAATTGCAGCAGGAACTCTGTCTCCTCAGTTCACCTCTGTACTATGCAATATGCACGAGACTAACTAATCCAAAGGTCAAAGAAAGGAAAATTTCAACACCAGGAAGACTGAGTTCACGATGCAGGCACTGACTTCCAAGAAGAATCCAGGGAAAAAGGCATGTAGAGACAGTCTGAGAGACAGAATGACTGACTGCAAAGGACAAAAATTCTGGCCCTGAGTTGATCAGTGCCAGAGCACTGAAGAGAAACCCTCCATGCCCATGCATACTTCTTACAAGTGGCATTGTTATTTTATGTTTGTGAGGAAAGGTTACACTTAGAACATCTAGGCCTTAGCCCACTCTGAGAAGCAACACTTGGGCTGCAGCCCACTCTCCAAAACTGCCCTTGGCTCTCCAAATTGGAAGTAGTTTTAGGGATGCTCCAGCCAAATGCAGCCTGGCGTATTTCATCTCCCTGGTCCAGGCTCAGCCTGTCCTGTGTGCAGGGAACAGCACTATGTCTATTTCTTCATTGATTTACAGTTTTGGGATAGGACTGGGTGGACAAAAAGAGCAAGAGGGAAGTAGATGATTTGGCAGCTGTAGTTTGTGCTGAGAGAGATTTGTACAGTGACAAGAGGTAAACGAATGGCTCTTTGAGATGTCTCTCATGACTGTGGCTCAGAAGGGCCAGGTGTATCCGCATTACTACCCGAATCCACAGCTGTGCAGGTCTCTAGCTAAAATATATTTTCAGAACTCTACATGTTATATATATATATATATATATATATATATATATATATATATATATATATATATATATATATATATATGTAGAGAGAGAGAGAGACAGCAAGACACTGATGTATTCATTTTCTACAATGGATGCGATATGACATTCAGACAATTGATTGCAAAAACCTGGAAAGAAACTGTGCATCAGGAAAAGAATTGTCCAAAGGAGTAAAATCTCCAAATCATTAGCTATATGCAGCTCCAACAGGACCTAGCGATTAAGCTCGAGAAGGAATTCTTCCAGGACACTCACCACATGGACAGACAACACAAGTTTCCTACTCTGGAAACACCCAAAGGGCAGCTGCTAGTTCCCAGTGCAAGCCTCAGGGCAAAAACCTCTCCCTCTTCAGTGTCTTTACATCTGAAAAGAAGAAAAGTGACCAAGGGCCAAGTAGAACTACAATGGTGTCAATATTGAGCTGTAAATCAGAAAGTGCCAAGTGTTTTGCACAAAATCACCTGTGCCACAGTGATTCTGTTGTTCTCTCTCTCTCTCCTTCCCTCACACACACACACACACACACACACACACACACTCTCACAGTTACACACACGCACACATCCACAGAGGCACAGGCACAAACGGAGTAATACACATGCACACTGGACAGCTTCTGCAAGGCAGGGCCCTGGATGAACTCTGCTTCGCACTTCCTGGAAGCACGCACAGCCTTTTAAGGCCAGCTCTGAGCTCCCATTGTCCGGCTTACTTCTGAGGGCCTGCAGACCGGGCACCAGCCATGCTCTGATATGCCAGAGGCCTAGGCCACGCCCAGAACCCATGCCAGCAAAATCATTGGCCAGTGTGGTAGGATACGCCCAGGAGTTTCAAGGACCCTAGTCATTGATTGGCCAGCAACCTTGAGCACCGCCCACACGGCCCTGCAGCACTCTCATTGGGCAGCCTCTGGAAGGCCTGCCCACCAGCCGCTTCTGCTGGAAAGAGATGAGAATTCAAAAACCTCCTACACTGTGTTCATTGATGACAGGTTCAAAGCTGGCTTGTAGAGATTGTAAAGCAGCAGCTCTCATGCCCACAGACCCCAGACAGCCCCAGCCTTCACCATATGCTGTACTACCAGACCTGATAGTAATGTGTGTGTGTGTGTCTGTCTGTCTGTGTCTGCATGTGCTCAGAGCTCACCTATAATAGTCTCAGAGCATAGGTAGGAAGGTAGCCAGCCTCATCTGCAACTTATGTACAGAGAACCTAGCTGGTCAGGGCAATCCAGCTAGCCCAGATTCTGGCTAAGCAAGAATGCACATGCAAAGGGACTCTCATGTCTCCCTCTCCTGAGTTCCTGATTCAATCTCATGCCTCACTATCATCCAAACACTGCCAAAAGTGTAAGCTGGGGCACCCCTCAGAATTCAAGGGCAGGAGACTGTCCAGTCACGTTTGGCTGCCTACTCAGCCTCCAGACTGTCAGTCCACTGCTCAGGGCAGCTGCTTAAAAGCCCAGAATAACCCAGAAAGAGCTGTGTTTCAACATAGATGGGAACTGTGTTTGACCAAACAATAGTGGATGAACCCGTCCTCTTACAACTGCCATTTGGGTCCGACTAAGGCAATTGCTCCTGTGGCCTCGTGTCCACATATCACACTTAGAGAGATTCCCAGAAGTAGGCATGCATGAGTGTCCCATACAAAGTCTCTCAGCTTGCAGGAAACAAAAACTCCCTGGGCCCTTGCTATGGAGAGACAAAAGGAAGATGGATGGCTCCATTGGCTGAATTAGGAGCTTCCAGTGGAGATCACAGCCCCGCCCCTCACCTGAGAGCCTGGCTGCTGCTAATAAAGGCAATTGGAAACACCTGTTACCACTTGGGTCCTGAGGACATACTCAGGAATCCCTCCAGGATCTAGCAGGCTGGCAGACATCCTGACCCCGGGATAGCTGTGCTCCTAGGTGGGAGGGCCTTTGGGCCAGAGGTGAGAATATTCCCTAGATATAAGAACGAACTTCAGGTTTCAAAAGGATTTGAAACCCAAGGAGGCACTTGGAAAAGACATTTCACAGCCATCAAAATACCCTCTTTCTAAACCCTGGAAGCTTCCGTTTTGAATGGAATCTGGACGCTGGTGTGGCCATTAGTACCACAGAGCCTTTACATTCGGCCCAATAGAGGGAAAGCACAATGTGTGAGCCATGGTGGTAGATTTTCACTTATCTTGATCTCGGCTCCATGGAATAAGGACACGGATGCGGTGCAGCAAATTGAGGAGGGCTGCATTTAGGCTGAGTGTCAGCCACAGAGCCCTGGAGAATGGGAGTCAAGCACAGAGGGCCTGGACAGCTGCAGCTGGAGATGTACATATTCCTGTTACTTGCAGCAGGAACTCTGTCTCCTCAGTTCCCCTCTGTACTACGACATATACACGACACTAACTAATCCAAAGGGCAAAGAAAGGGAAATTTCAACACCAGGAAGACCGAGTTAACGATGCATGCACTGACTTCCACGAAGGGTCCAGGGAAGAAGGCACTTAGAGACAGTCAGAGAGACAGAATGACTGACTGCAAAGGACAAAAATTCTGGCCCTGTGTTGATCAGTGCCAGAGCACTGAAGACAAACCCTCCATGCCCATGAATACTTCTTACAAGTGGCACTGTTATTTTATGTTTGTGAGGAAAGGTTACACTTAGAACATCTAGGCCTTAGCCCACTCTGAGAAGCAACACTTGGGATGCAGCCCACTCTCCAAAACTGCCCTATTATCTCCAAATTGGAAATACTTTTAGTGATGCTCCAGCCAAATGCAGGCTGGCATATTTCATCTCCCTGATCCAGCCACAGCCTGTCCTGTGTGCAGGGGAACAGCACTTTGTCTATTTCTTCTTTAATTTACAGTTTTGGGATAGGATTTGGTGGACAAAAAGACCAAGTGGGAAGTAGATGATTTGGAACATGTAGTTTGTGCTGAGAGAGATTTGTAGAGTTCAAGAGGTAAACGAATGGCTCTGTGAGATTTCTCTCATGATTGTGGCTCAAAAGGGCCAGGTGTATCAGCATTACTACCCGAATCCAGAGCTGTTCAGGTCTCTAGCTAAAATATATTTTCAGAACTCTACATGTTATATATATATATATATATATATATATATATATATATATATATATATATATATATATATAAAGAGAGAGAGACAGCAAGACACTGATTTAGTCATTTTCTACAATGGATGCAATATGACATTCAGACAATTGATTGCTAAAACCTGGAGAGAATCTGTGCACCAGGAAAAGAATTGTCCAAAGGAGTAAAATCTCCAAATCATTAGCTATATGCAACTCCAATGGGACCTAGCGCTAAAGGCTCGAGAACGAATTCTTCCAGGACACTCTCCACATGGACAGGCACCACAAGTTTCCTAGTCTAGCAACACACACAGGGCAGCTGCTAGTTCCCAGTGTATTCCATCTCCCTGGTCCAGCCTCACACTGCCCTGAGTGCAGGGAACAGCACTATGTCTATTTCTTCTTTGATTTACAGTTTTGGGATAGGACTCCGTGGACAAAAAGAGTAAGAGGGAAGCAGATGATTTGGCAGTGGTAGTTTGTGCTGAGAGAGATTTGTAGAGTGATAAGAGGTATACGAATGGCTCTGTGAGATGTCACACATGACTGTGGATCAGAAGGGCCAAGTGTATCCGCATTCTTACCCTATTCCAGAGCTGTGCAGGTCTCTAGCTAAAAAATATTTTCAGACCTCTACATGTTACATATGTATATATATATATATATATATATATATATATATATACAGAGAGAGAGAGAGAGAGAGAGAGAGAGAGAGATAGAGACAGAGAGAGAGAGAGAGACTGATGTAGTCATTTTATACACTGGATTCGATATGACATTCAGACAATTGATTGCTAAAACCTGCTCAGGAAAAGAATTGTCCAAAGGAGTAATATCTCAAAATCATTAGCTATATGCAGCTCAATGGGACAGAGCGAAAAAGGCATGAGAAGGAACTCATCAAGGAGACTCTCCACATGGACAGGCACCACAAGTTTCCTAGTCTGGCAACAGACACAGGGCAGCTGGTAGTTCCCAGTGCAAGCCTCAGGGCAAAAACCTCTCCTTCTTCAGTGTTTTTACATCTGTAAAGAAGCAAAGTGACCAAGGTTCAAAGAGAGCTACAATGGTGTCAATATTGAGCTGTAAATCAGAATGTACCAAGTGTTTTGCAAAAAATCACTTTATTATAAACTCTGAGTGATACTGGCATGGAAATGAGGAAACAGAATATGGCTTGTGTCAGAAAGACTTACAAACTGAGGCTCCAGTAGCCTAGGTGAAATCGCCAACACAACAAGCCAGAGCTCAGCAGTGCTCTGGTAACTCTCTTTGTATATCTGGGCCTGTCAGTAAAATAAGTATATAAGTAAAATATTAATGAGTGAAGATAGAGTGTGTGCGAGCATGTGAGAGTTAGAGACAGAGAAGGCAAGAAGAGAAATAGATGAGTTGGAAAGACACCAGAATTCAAAAACCTCCTACACTGTGTTAATTGATGACAGGTTCAAACAAGGCTTGTAGAGATTGAAAGGCAGCAGCTCTCATGCCCACAGACCACAGACAGCCCCAGCCTTCACCATATGCTGTACTACCAGACACGACAGTAATGTGTGTGTGTCTGTCTGTCTGTCTGTGTGTCTGTGTGTGGTCAGAACTCACCTATTGCAGTCTCAGAGCATGGGTGGCAAGGTAGCCAGCCTCACCTGCAACTTATGTACTTATAACCTAGCTGGTTAGGGAAATCCAGCTAGCCCATATTCTGACTAAGCAAGAATGCATATGCAAAGGGACTCTCATGTCTCACTCTCCTTAGTTCCCTATTCAATCACATGCCTCACTATCATCCAAACACTGTCAACAGGGGAAGCTGGGGCACCCCTCAGAATTCAGGGGCAGGACACTGTCCAGTCATGTTTGGATGCATACTCAGCCTCCAGGCTCCCAGTCCACTTCTCAGGGCAGCAGATTACAAGCCCAGAAAGAACCCATAAAGAGCTGTGTCTCAACATAGATGGAAATGTGTTTGACCAAACAATAGTGGATGAACCCAGCCCCTTACACCTCTCCTTTGGATCCTGCTAAGGCAATTGCACCTGTGGCCTCACAATCCCTGATCACAGTGTCGTGGTGTCCACACATCACACTCAGAGTGATTCCCAGAAGTAGGCATCCATGAGTGTCCCATACAAAGTCGCTCTGCTTGGAGGAAGCACAAACTCCCCGGACCTTTCTATGGAGACACAAAAAAAGATGGATACCTCCATTGGCATAATTAGGAGTTTCCAGTGGAGATCACAGCCCCGCCCCTCACCTGAGGGCCTGGCTGCTGCTAATAAAGGCAATTGGAAACACTTGTTACCACTTGGGACCTGAGGACATACTCAGGAATCGCTCCAGGAGCTAGCAGGCTGGCAGACCTCCTGACCCAAGGATAGCTGTGCGCCAAGTTGGGAGGGCTTTTGGCCCAGAGGTGAGAATATTCACTAGATACAAGAAAGAACTCAGGTTTCAAAAGGATTTGAAACCCCATGAGGCACTTGGAAAGACAGTTTACAGCCATCAAACCACACTCTTTCTGAACACTGGAAGTTTCTGTTTTGCGTGGAAAAACTGGACACTGGTGTGGACATCAGTACCAGGGATCCAAATATGGGAAAGCACAATGTGTGCACCAGGGGGATAGAGTTTCACTTCTCTTGACCTGGGCTATCATGGAATAAGGACAAGGATGCGGTCAGGAAATTGAGGAGGGCTGCATTTAGGCTGAGTGTCAGCCTCAGGGCACTAGAGAATGGGAGTCAAGCACAGAGCGCCTGGATAGCTGCAGCTGGACATGGACATATGCCTGTTACCTGCAGCAGGATCACTGTCTCCTCAGTTCCCCAATGTACTACTCCATATGCAGGAGACTGAATAATCCAAAGGGCAAAGAAAGGAAAATTTCAACACCAGGAAGTCCGAGTTCACAATGCATGCACTGACTTCCATAAGGGCCCAGTGAAGAAGGCACATAGAGACAGTCAAAGAGACACTGGATGACAGAGAGAGCAAAGGACTGAAATTCTGGCCCTGTGTTGATTAGTGCCAGAGCACTAAAGACAAAGCCTCCATGCCCATGCATACTTCTTACAAGTGGCATTGTTATTTTATGTTTGTGAGGAAAGGTTACACTTAGAACATTTAGGTGTTAGCCCACTCTGAGAAGCAACACTAGGCCTGCCGCCCACTCTCCAAAACTGCCCTCGCCTCTCCAATTTGGATGTAGTCTTAGTGATGCTCCAGCCAAGATGGAGGCTGGCATATTGCAGCTCCCTGGTCCAGCCTCAGACTGTCCTGTGTGCAGGGAACTGCACTATGTCTATTTCTTCTTTGATTTACAGTTTTGGATAGGACTCGGTGGACAAAAAGAACAAGAGGGAAGTAGATGATTTGGCAGCTGTAGTTTGTGCTGAGAGAGATTTGTAGAGTGATAAGAGGTATACAAATGGCTCTGTGGATGTCTCTCATGACTGTGGCTCAGAAGGGCCAGGTGTCTCCTCATTACTACCCTAATCCGGAGCTGTGCAGGACTCTAGCTAAAAAATATTTTCAGACCTCTACATGTTACATATATATATATAGAGAGAGTAAAATACTGATGTAGTCATTTTCTACAATGGATTCGATATGACATTCAAACAATTCATTGCTAAATCCTGGAGGGAAACTGTGCATCAGGAAAAGAATTGTCCAAAGGAGTAAAATCTCCAAATCATTAGCTATATGCAGCTCCAAGGGGACTGAGCAAAAAAGGCTCGAGTAGGAACTCATCCAGGAAACACTCCACATGGACAGACTCACAAGTTTCCTAGTCTGGCAACACACACAGGGCAACTGCAAGTTCCCAGTGCAAGCCACAGGGCAAAAACCTCTCCCTCCTCAGTGTCTTCATATCTGAAAAGAAGAAAAGTGGCCAATGGTCAAGGAGAGCTATAATGGTGTCATATTTAGCTGTAAATCAGAATGTGCCAAGTGTTTTGCACATAATCACCTATGGCACAGTGATTCTGTTATTCTCTCTCTCTCCCTCCCTCACACACACACAAACATACACAAACACACATTCTCACAGTCACACACACGCACACATCCACAGAGGCACAGGCACAAATGGAGTTATACACATGCACACTGGACAGCTTCTACAATGCAGCATCCTATCCTGAACACTGCTTTGCACTTCTTAAAAGCATGCCCAGACTTTTAAGGGCAGCTCAGAGCTCTCATTGGCGGGCTTCCTTCAGAAGGCCCGCACACAGGGTGCCTGCCAGGCTCTGATAGGCCAGAGGCCTAGGCCATTCCAAGAACCCCTGCCAGCAGTCTCATTGGCCAGTGTGCTTGGACAAGCCCAGGAGTGTCAAGGACCCTAGTCATTGATTGGCCAGCAACCTTGAGCACCGCCCACACGGCCCTGCAGCATGCGCATTGGGCAGCCTCTGGAAGGCCCGCCCATCAGCCACTTCTGCTGTAAAGAGATGAGAATTGAAAAACCTCCTACACTGTGTTCATTGATGACAGGTTCAAAGTTGGCTTGTAGAGATTGTAAGGCAGCAGCTCTCATGCCCACAGACCCCAGACAGCCCCAGCCTTCACCATACGCTGTACTACCAGACCTGACAGTAATGTGTGTGTGTGTGTGTGTGTGTGTGTGTCTGTCTGTCTGTGTCTATGTGTGTTCAGAGCTCACCTATAGTTGTCTCAGAGCATGGGTAAGAAGGTAGCCAGCCTTATCTGCAACTTATGTACAGAAAACCTAGCTGGTCAGGGCAAGCCAGGTAGTCCAGATTCTGGCTAAGCAAGAATGCACATGCAAAGGGACTCTCATGTCTCCCTCTCCTGAGTTCCCGATTCAATCTCATGCCTCACTATCATCCAAACACTGACAACGGGGTAAGCTGGGGCACCCCTCAGAATTCAGGGGCAGGACCCTGTCCAGTCACGTTTGGCTGCATACTCAGCCTCCAGGCTCCCAATCCACTTCTCAGTGGACAGCAGATTACAAGGCCAGAAAGAACCCAGAAAGAGCAGTGTCTCAACATAGATGGGAACTGTGTTTGACCAAACAATATGGATGAACCCGGTCCCTTACACCTTCCCTTTGGGTCCGGCAAAGGCAATTGCTCCTGTGGCTTCACATCCCTGATCATGGTGCCCTGGTGTCCAAACATCACACTCAGAGAGATTCCCAGAAGTAGGCATTCATGAGTGTCCCATACAAAGTCGCTCTGCTTGCAGGAAGCACAAACTACCCGGGCCCTTGCAATGGACAGACAAAACAAAGATGGATGCCTCCATTGGCTGAATTTGGAGCTTCCAGTGGAGATCACAGCCCCTCCCCTCACCTGAGGGCCTGGCTGCTGCTAATAAAGGCAATTGGAAACACCTGTTACCACTTGGTGCCTGAGGACATACTCCAGAATCCCTCCCGGAGTTAGCAGGCTGGCAGAACTCCTGAACCCGGGATAGCTGTGCTCCTAATTTGGAGGGCCTTCAGGCCAGAGGTGAGAATATTCCCTAGATACAAGAAAGAACTTCATGATTCAAAAGGATTTGAAACCCCAGGAGGCACTGGGAAAAGACATTTCACAGTCATCAAAACACCCTTTTTCTGAACCCTGGAAGCTTCCGTTTTGCATGGAAAATCTGGACACTGCTGTTGCCATCAGTACCACAGATCCTTTACCTTTGGCCCAATAGAGGGAAAGCACAATGTGTGTGCCAGGGTGGTAGAGTTTCACTTCTCTTCACCTGGGCTCTAATGGAATAAGGACAAGGATGTGGTGCAGGAAATTGAGGAGGGCTGCATTTAGGATGAGTGTCAGCCACAGGGCCCTGGAGAATGGGAGTCAAGCACAGAGGGCCTGGACAGCTGCAGCAGGAGATGGACATATTCCCATTACCTGCAGCAGGAATGCTGTCTCCTCAGTTCCCCTCTGTACTACGCCATATGCACTATGTTTATTTCTTCTTTGATTTACAGTTTTGGGATAGGACGCGGTGGAGAAAAAGAGCAAGAGTGAAGTAGATGATTTGGCAGCTGTAGTTTGTGCTGAGAAAGATTTGTAGAGTGATAAGAGGTATAGGAATGGCTCTGTGAGATGTCTCTCATGACTGTGGCTCAGAAGTGCCAGGTGTATCCGCATTACTATCCTAATACAGAGCTGTGCAGGTCTCTACCTAAAATATATTTTCAGTCATCTACATGTTATATATATATATATATATATATATATATATATATATATATATATATATAGAGAGAGAGAGAGAGAGAGAGAGAGAGAGAGACAGCAAGACATTGATGTAGTCATTTTCTACAATGGATTTGATATGACATTCTGACAATTGATTGCTAAAACATGGAGAGTGACTGTGCATCAGGAAAAGAATTGTCCAAAGGAGTAAAATCTCCAAATCATTAGCTATATGCAGCTCCAAAGGGACCTAGCAAAAAATGATTCTGAAGGAACTCATCCAGGAGACTCTCCACATGGACAGACATCATAAGTTTCCTAGTCTGGCAACACACACAGGGCACCTGCTAGTTCCTTGTGCAAGCCTCAGGGCAAAAAACTATCCCTCTTCAGTGTCTTTACATCTGAAAAGAAAAAAGTGTCCAAGGGCCAAGGAGAGCTACAGTGGTGTCAATATTGAGCGGTAAATCAGAATGTACCAAGTGTTTTGCAAAAAATCACTTTATTATAATCTCTGAGTGATACTGGCATGGAAATGAGGAGACAGAATATGGCTTGTGTCAGAAAGACTTACAAACTGAGGCTCCAGTAGCCTAGGTGAAATCGCCAACACAACAAGCCAGAGCTCAGCAGTGCTCTGGTAACTCTCTTTGTATATCTGAGCCTGTCCGTAAAAAAATGTATGTAAGTAAAATATTAATGAGTGAAGATAGAGTGTGTGAGAGAATGTGAGAGTTAGAGACAGAGAAGGCGAGAAGAGAAATAGATGAGTTGGAAAGACACCAGAATTTAAAAACCTCCTACACTGTGTTTATTGATGACAAGTTCAAAGCTGGCTTGTAGAGATTGTAAGGCAGCAGCTCTCATGCCCACAGACCCCAAACAGCCCCAGTTTTCAACATATGCTGTACTACCAGACCTGACAGTAATGTGTGTGTGTGTGTGTGTGTGTGTGTGTGTGTGTGTGTGTGTGTGTGTGTGTGTTGTGTGTGTAGGTCTCTCTCTCTCTGTGTTCAGAGCTCACCTGTGGTAGTCTCAGAGCATAGGTGTCAAGGTAGCCAACCCCAACTGCAACTTATGTACAGAGAACCTAGCTGGTCAGGGCAAGCCAGCTAGCCCAGATTCTGGCTAAGCAAGAATGCCAGAGAACTATGTGGAATCCCAGGACCCATTTTGAGCCCCTGGTCACCACTTACCTAGCTAGGGAAATGCTGGGCTACTGGCAAATCAGAGCTGCAGCTGTCTATCTCTCTTCCTGCTTGGGACCTGCTCTATCAATTTATGACTGTTAACTTCTCCTCAATAAGAAAGTTACAAGTGAAGAACAGAAATACAGGGAAAGTGGGAAAAATTAGCCCCCTTGCCCACTATTACATGTAACTGTTGACTGTAAAGCATTCATCCCCCTTAGGAAGAACAGAATAAATATTTGGGAGGTTAAAAATATTGTAGGTTAAATAGTGAGCATTCTCTAGAGCTATGCAATAGTAAACCATTGTGCATTTGATGTCACTGTCAAAAACAGTGCAGTCGTAGTTGTAGTAGTGTGTAGTATCTGCAAAAGGAAATGTATTGTGTGTCAAATATTCCCTTCAATTATAAGAGATAATCTATCATGCAGAAGAAAAGACCCCTCATGTGATATTGGACTAAATAAAAAAATAAATATGCAAATAAATGGGGATGATCTAGGAGGATTTGAAAAAAATAAAAAATAATAACAAAGACCACAGGAAGACCTGATTACAGCAGAAAAATAAAAAAAACGTCTGCTGAGAAACAGAGGGCTGCTTCAAAAATTCCCTGACACTTCAGGGTCCAGGCAAATTAAGAATTACCAAGAATGAAAAGAAATGCATATGTATTGAAGCTTACACTAGAAAATGGAGGCAAGTTCTGTGCTATGATAATTACAATGAGGATACTGATAGAAAGGTTATTGGAAATGTTCCTGGAAGGTTTATAATTTAAAATTGTAGTGAATCCTGCTCCAACTATGTGACCAAATATTTATGAATAAGGAGGCTGTTTTAAATGTGGTAATTTTGCCTAAGGATCAAATAAAAAGGTCAACAATTCTAAAAATAACTGATATATATATATGTATATATGTACATATATATATATATATATATATATATATATATATATATATATATATATGTGTGTGTGTGTGTGTGTGTGTGTATCTTTATTATCAACTCTGAGGGATACTGGCATGGCTATGAGGAGACAGAGTATGGCTTGTGCCAGAGACATTTACAAAGCTGAGGCTCCAGAAACCTAGGTGAAATCGCCAACAAAACAAGCCAGAGATCAGCAGTGCCCTGGTGACTCTCTTTGCCAAGAAAATCAGGCCAAGCAGGAATGCACATGCAAAGGGACTCTCATGTCTCCCTCTCCTGAGTTCCTGATTCAATCTCATGCCTCACTATCATCCAAACACTGCCAACAGGGTAAGCTGGGGCACCCCTCAGAATTCAAGGGCAGGAGCCTTTCAAGTCACGTTTGGTGGCCTACTCAGCCTCCAGATTCTCAGTCCACTGCTCAGGGCAGCTGATTACAAGCCATGAATGAACCCAGAAAGAGCTGTGTTTCAACATAGATGGGAACTGTGTTTGACCAAACAATACTGGATGATCCCGGTCCCTTACACCTACCCTTTGGGTCCGGCTAAGGCAATTGCTCCTGTGGCCTCACATCCCTGATAATGGTGTTGTGGTGTCCACACATCACACTCAGAGAGATACCCAGAAGGTATGGATGAGTGTCCATACAAAGTCGCTCTTCTTGCAGGAAGTACAAACTCCCTGGGTCCTAGCTATGGACAGACAAAAGAAAGATGGATGTCTCCATTTGCTGAATTTGCAGCTTCCAGTAGAGATCACAGCCCCGTACCTCATCTGAGGGCCAGGCTGCTGCTATAAAGTCAATTGGAAACACCTGTTAACACTTGGGCCCTGAGGACATACTCAGGAATCCCTCCAGGAGCTAGCAGGCTGGCAGAACTCCTGACCCTGGGATAGCTGTGCTCCCAGTTGTGTGGCCGTTCTGGCCAGAGGTGCTAATATTCCCTAGATACAAGAAAGAACTTCAGGTTTCAAAAGAATTTGAAAACCCCATGAGACAGTTGGAAAAGATATTTCTCAGCCATAAAAACACCCGCTTTCTGAACCCTGGAAGTTTCCGTTTTGCATGGAAAATCTGGACACTGTTGTGGCCATCAGTACCAAAGATGCTTTATATTCGGCTTAATAGAGGGAAAGCACAATGTGTGTGCCAGGGTGATAGAGTTTCACTTCTCTTGATCTGGGCTCTCATGGAATAAGGACAAGGATGCGGTGCAGAAAATTGAGGAGGGCTGCATTTAGGCTGACTGTCAGCCTCAGGGCCCTGGAGAATGGGAGTCAACCACAGAAGGCCTGGAGAGCTGCAGCTGCAGATGGACATATGCCTGGAACCTGCAGCAGCCACGCTGTCTCCGCAGTTCCCCTCTGTACTACACCATGTGCAGGAGACTAAATAATCCAAAGGGCAAAGAAAGGAAAATTTCAACACCAGGATGACTGAGTTCACGATGCATGCACTGACTTCCAGTAAGGGCCCAGTGAAGAAGGCACGTATGCAGAGACAGTTAGAGAGACAGAATGACAGAGACAGAAAAGGACTTTAATTCTGGCCCTGTGTTGATCAGTGCCAGAGTACTGAAGACAAAACCTCCATGCCCATGCATACTTCTTACAAGTGGCACTGCTATTTATGTTTGTGAGGAAATGTTACACTTAGAACATGTAGGTTTAGCCACTCTGAGAAGCAACACCTGGCCGGCAGTACACTCTCCAAATCAGCCCTCGCATCTCCAAATTGGAAGTAGTCTTAGTGATTCTCCAGCCAAGATGAAGGCTGTCGTATTGCATCTCCCTGGTCCAGCCTCTGCCTGTCCTGTGTGCAGGGAACTGCACTATGTCTATTTCTTCTTTGATTTCCAGTTTTGGGATAGGAGTCGGTGGAAACAATGAGCAAGAGGGAAGTAGATGATTTGGCAGCGGTAGGTTGTGCTGAGAGAGATTTGTAGAGTGATAAATGATATGGCTCTGAGATGTCTCTCATGACTGTGGCTCAGAAGAGCCAGGTGTATCCACTTTACTACCCTAATCCTGAACTGTGCAGGTCTCTAGCTAAAAAATATTTTTAGACCTCTACAAGTTACATATATATAGAGAGATAGAGAGAGAGACACTGATATAGTCATTTTACACAATGGATTCGATATGACATAAAGACAGTTGATTGCTAAAACCTGGAGATAAACTGTGCATCAGGAAAAGAATTGTCCAAAGGAGTAAAATCTCCAAATCCTTAGCTATATGCAGCTCCAACTGTACAGATCGAAAAAGGCTCAAGAAGGAACTCATCCAGAAGACTCTCCCCATGGACAGGCACCACAAGTTTCCTAGTCTGGCAACACACACAGGGCAGCTGCTAATTCCTATTGCAAGCCTCAGGGCAAAAACCTCTCCCTCTTCAGTGTCTCAGAATTCAAAAACCTCCTCCACTGTGGTCATTGATGACAGGATCAAACCTGTCTTTTAGAGATTGTAAGGCACCAGCTCCCAATCCCCCAGACCCCAGACAGCCCCAGCCTTTACCATATGCTGTACTACCAGACCTGCCAGTAATGTGTGTGTGTGTGTCTGTCTGTCTGTCTGTCTGTCTGTCTGTCTGTGTCTGTGTGTGCTTAGAGCTCACCTGTAGTAGTCTCAGACTTGGGTGACAATGTAGCCAGCCTCAACTGCAACTTATGTACTGAGAACCTAGCTGGTCAGGGCAAGCCAGCTAGCCCAGATTATGGCTAAGCAAGATTGCATATGCAAAGGGTCTCTCATGTCTAAAACTCATGAGTTTCCTATTCAATCCCAAACCTCACTATGTATCATCCAAACACTGCCAACAGGGGAAGCTGGGGAACCCCTTATAATTCAGGGGCATGAGCCTGTCCAGTCACATTTGGCTGCCTACTTAGCCTCCAGGCTCTCATTCCACCGCTCAGGGCAGCAGATTAAAAGCACAGAAAGTACCCAGAAAGAGCTGTGTTTCAACATAGATGGGAACTGTGTTCCACCAAACAATAGTGGATGGACCTGGTCCCTTCCACCTACCCTTTGGGTCTGGGTAAGGCAATTGCTCCTGTGGCCTCACATCCCTGATCATGGTGTCCTGGTGTCCACACATCAAACTCAGAGATATTCCCAGAAGTAGGCATGCATGAGTGTCCCATACAAAGTCTCTCTGCTTGCAAGAAGCAAAAACTCCCTGGGTCCTTGCTATGGACAGACAAAAGAAAGATGGATGCCTCCATAGGCTGAATTAGGAGCTTCCAGTGGAGATCACAACCCTGAACCTCACCTGAGGGCCTGGATGCTGCTACTAAAGGCAATTGGAAACACCTGTTACCACTTGGGCCCTGAGGACATACTCAGGAATCCATCCAGGAGCAAGCAGGCTGGCAGACCTCCTGACCAGGAATTGCTTTGCTCCTAGTTGGACGGCCCTTCTTGCCAGAGGTGAGAAAATTCCCAAGATACAAGAAAGAACTTCAGGTTTCAAAGGGATTTGAAAACCCAGGAGGCACTTGGAAAAGACATTTCACAGCCATCAAAACACCCTCTTTCTGAACCCTGGAAGCTTCCATTTTGCGTGGGAAATGTGGACACTGGTGTGGCCATCAGTACCACAGATCCTTTACATTCGGCTTAATAGAGGGAAAGCAAATGTGTGTGCCAGGGGGATATAGTTTCACTTCTCTTCTCCTGGGCTCTCATGGAATAAGGACAAGGACGCTGTGCAGGAATGTGAGGAGGACTGCATTTAGGCTGAGTGTCAGCCTCAGGGCCCTGGAGAATGGGAGTCAAGCACAGAGGGCATGGACAGCTGCAGCTGCAGATCGACATATGCCTGGAATCTGCAGCAGCAACGCTGTCTCCGCAGGTCCACTCTGTACTACACCATGTGCAGGAGAGTAAATAACCCCAAGGGCAATGAAAGGAAAATTTCAACACCAGGATGACTGAGTTCCCGATGCTTGCACTGATTCCAGTAAGGGCCCAGGGAAGAAGGCACGTAGAGACAGTCAGAGAGACAGAATGACAGAGACAGAAAAGGACTGAAATTCTGGCCCTCTGTTGATCAGGGCCAGAGCACTGAAGACAAACTCTCCATGCACATGCATACTTCTTACAAGTGGCATTGCTATTTTATGATTTGTCGAAAGGC
The DNA here is from genome assembly GCF_950295315.1 of Erinaceus europaeus. Lineage (NCBI taxonomy): Eukaryota > Metazoa > Chordata > Mammalia > Eulipotyphla > Erinaceidae > Erinaceus > Erinaceus europaeus. The sequence continues at coordinate 440,418 of NW_026647128.1, read as the reverse complement.
AACACTTAGAACATCTAGGTCTTAGCCACTCTGAGAAGCAACACTTTGCCGTAAGCACACTCACCAAAACTGCCCCCACCTCTCCAAATTGGAAGTAGTCTTAGTGTTGCTACAGCCAAGATGCAGGCTGGCGTATTGCATCTCCCTGGTCCAGCCTCAGCCTGTCCTGTGTGCAGGGAACTGCACTATGTCTATTTCTTCTTTGCTTTAGTTTTGTGATAGGACTAAGTGGACAAAATGAGCAAGAGGGAAGTAGATGATTTGGCACCGGTAGTTTGTGCTGAGAGAGATTTGTAGAGTGATAAATGGTATGGCTCTGTGAGATATCTCTCATGACTGTGGCTCAGAAGGGCCAGGTGTATCCACATTACTACCCTAATACAGAACTGTGCAGGTCTCTAGCTAAAAAATATTTTCAGACCTCTACAGTAACATATATATATATATATATATATATATATATAGAGAGAGAGAGAGAGAGAGAGATAGATAGAGACACTAATATAGTCATTGTAGTCATTTTCTACAATGGATTCAATATGATATTCAGACAATTTATTGCTAAAACCTGGAGAGAAACTGTGCATTAGGAAAAGAATTGTCCAAAGGAGTAAAATCTCCAAATCATTAGCTATATGCAGCTCCAACGGGACTGATCGAAAAAGACTAGAGAACGAACTCATCCAGGAGACTGTCCACATGGACAGGCACCACAAGTTTCCTAGTCTGGCAACAAACACAGGGCAGCTGATAGTTCCCAGTGCAAGCCTCAGGGCAAAAACCTCTCCCTCTTCAGTGTCTCAGATTCAAAAACCTCCTACACTGTGTTCATTGATGACAGGATCAAACCTGGCTTGTAGAGATTGTAAGGCAGCAGCTCTCATGCCCACAGACCCCAGACAGACCGAGCCTTCACCATATGCTGTACTACCAGACCTGACAGTAATGTGTGTGTGTGTGTGAGTGTGTGTGTCTGTCTGTTTGTCTGACTGTGTGTATCTGTGTGTGCTTAGAGCTCACCTGTAGTAGTCTCAGAGCATGGGTGGCAAGGTAGCGAGCCTCAACTGCAACTTATGTACAGAGAACCTAGCTGGTAGGGCAAGCCAGCTAGCCCAGATTCTGGCTTAGCAAGAATGCATACGCAAAGGGACACTCATGTATAAATCTCCTGAGTTCTGTATTCTATCCCATGTTTCACTATCTATCATCCAGACACTGCCAATGTGGGAAGCTGGGGAACCCCTCAGAATTCAGGGGCATGAGCCTGTCCAGTCATGTTTGGCTGCCTACTCAGCCTCCAGGCTCTCAGTCCACTACTCACGGCAGCAGATTACAAGCTCAGAAAGTACCCAGAAAGAGCTGTGTTTCAACATAGATGGGAAATGTGTTCGACCAAACAATAGTGGATGAACCCGGTCCCTTACACCTACCCTTTGGGTCCCGCTAAGCCAATTTCTCCTGTGGCCTCACATCCCTGATCATGGTGTCCTGGTGTCCACACATCACACTCAGAGAGATTCCCAGAAGTAGGCATGCATGAGTGTCCCATACAAAGTCGCTCTGCTTGCAGGAAGCACAAACACCCAGGGCCCAGCTATGGAGATACAAAAGGAAGATGGATGCCTTCATTGGCTGAATTAGGAGCTTCGAGTGGAGATCAAGCACCGCCCATCACCTGAACAAGTGGCTGCTGATAATAAAGGCAATTTGAAACACCTTTTACACTTGGGCCCTGAGGACAGACTCAGGAATCCTCCAGGAGCTACCAGGCTGGCAGACCTCCTGACCCCGGGATAGCTGTGCTCCGAGTTGGGTGGCACTTCTGGCCAGAGGTGAGAATATTCCCTAGATACAAGAAAGAACTGCAGGTTTCAAAAGGATTTGAAACCCCAGGAGGCACTTGGAAAAGACAATTCACAGCCATCAAAACACCCTCTTTCCGAACCCTGGAAGCTTCCGTTTTGCATGGAAAATCTGGACAATGGTGTGGCCATCAGTACCACAGATCCTTTACATTCGGACCAATAGAGGGAAAGCACAATGTGTGTGCCAGGGTCGTAGAGTTTCACTTATCTTGACCTAGGCTCTCATGGAATAAGGACAAGGATGTGGTGCAGGAAATTGAGGAGGGCTGCATTTAGGCTGAGTGTCAGCTACAGGGCCCTGGAGAATGGTAATCAAGCACAGAGTGCCTGGATAGCTGCAGCTGGAGATGGACATATGCCTGTTACCTGCAGCAGAAACGTTGCCTCCTAAGTTCCCCTCTGTACTACGCCATAAGCACGAGAGTAACTAAACCAAAGGCCAAAGAAGGAAAATTTCAACACCAGGAAACCGAGTTCACGATGCATGCACTTACTTCCACTAAGGTTACAGGGAAGAAGGCACGCACAGACAGTCAGAGAGAGAGGAAAGACAGTGACTGAAAAGGACAAATTCTGGCCCTGTGTTGATCAGTGCCAGAGCACTGAAGACAAACCCTCCATTCCCATTCATACTTCTTACAAGTGGCATTGTTATTTTATGTTTGTGAAGAAAGGTTACATTTAGAACATCTAGGTCTTAGCCCATGCTGAGAATCAACACTTGGCCTGCAGCCCACTCTCCAAAACTGCCCTTGCCTCTACAAATTGGAAGTAATTTTAGTGATCCTCCTGCCAAATGCAGGATGGTGTATTTCATCTCAGCGGTCCAGCCTCAGCCTGTCCTGTGTGCAGGGAACTGAACTATGTCTATTTCTTCTTTGATTTACAGTTTTGGGATAGGACTCGGTGGATAAAAAAGCAAGAGTGAAGTTGATGATTTGGCAGCTGTATTTTGTGCTGAGAGAAATTTGTGGAGTGGCAGAGGTAAAAGAATGGCTCTTTGAGATGTCTCTCATGACTGTGGCTCAGAAGGGCCAGGTGTATTTGCATTACGACCCGAATCCAGAGTTGTGCAGGGCTCTCGCTAAAATATATTTTCAGACATCTACATTATATATATATATATATATATATATATATATATATATATATATATATATAGAGAGAGAGAGAGAGAGAGAGAGAGATAGAGAGCAAGACACTGATGTAGTCATTTTCTACAATGAATGTGAGATGACATTCAGACAATTGATTGCTAAAACCTGGAGAGAAACTGCATCAGGAAAAGAATTGTCCAAAGGAGTAAAATCTCCAAATCATTAGCTAAATGCAGCTCCAATGGGACCTAGCAAAAAAAGCTTGAGAAGAAACTCATCCAGGAGACTCTCCACATGAACAGGCACCACAAGTTTCCTAGTCTGGCAACACACACAGGGCAGCTGCTCATCCCCATGCAAGCCTCAGGGCAAAAACCTCTCCCTCTTCAGTGTCTTTACATCTGAAAAGAAGAAAATTGATCAAGGGCCAAGGACAGATACAATGGTGTCAATATTGAGCTGTAAATCAGAATGTGCCAAGTGTTTTGCACAAAATCACCTGTGTCACAGTGATTCTGTTGTTCTCTCTCTCCCTCCCTCACACACACAAGCACACACAAACACACACACATCCACAGAGGCACAGGCACAAATGGTGTTATACACATGAACACTGCACAGCTTCTGCAAGGCAGGGCCCTGGGTGAACCGTGCTTCGAACTTCCTGGAAGCACGCCCAGCCTTTTAAGGCCAGCTCTGAGCTCCCATTGTCGGGCTTACTTAAGAAGGACAGCAGACAGGGCACCAGCCATGCTCGAATTGGCCAGAGGCCTAGGCCACGCCCAGAACCCCTGCCAGCAATATCATTGGCCAGTGAGCTAGGACTCGCCCAGCATTGTCAAGGCCCATAGTCACTGATTGGTCAGCAACCTTGAGCACCGCCCACACGGCCCTGCAGCACGCTCATTGGGCAGCCTCTGGAAGGCCCGCCCACCAGCCACTTCTCCTGGAAAGAGTGAGAATTCAAAAACCTCCTACACTGTGTTCATTGATGACAGGTTCAAACCTGGCTTGTAGAGATTGTAAGGCAGCAGCTCTCATGCCCACAGACCCCAGACAGCCCCAGCCTTCATCATATGCTATACTATCAGACCTGACAATAATGTGTGTGTGTGTGTGTGTGTGTGTGTGTGTGTGTCTGTCTGTCTGTCTGTATCAGTGTGTGCTCAGAGCTCACCTATAGTAGTCTCAGAGCATGGGTGGCCAGGTAGCCAGCCTCACCTTCAACTTATGTACAGAGAACCAAGCTGGTCAGGGTTAGCCAGCTAGCCCAGATTCTGGCTAAGCAAGAATGCATACGCAAAGGGACTCTCATGTCTAAATCTCCTTTGTACCCTATTCAATCCCATGCCTCACTATCTATCATCCAAACACTGTCAACGGGGGAGCTGGGGAATCCCTCAAAATTCAGGGGCATGAGCCTGTCCAGTCATATTTGGCTGCCTACTCAGCCTCCAGACTCTCAGTCCACTGCTCAGGGCAGCAGATTAGAAGCATAGAAAGAACCCAGAAATAGCTGTGTTTCTACATAGACAGGAACTGTGTTCGACCAAACAATAGTGGATGAACACTATCCCTTATACCTACCCTTTGGGTCAGGCTAAGGCAATTGCTCCTGTGGCCTCACATCCCTGATCATGGTGTCCTGGTGTCCACACATCACACTCAGAGATATTCCCAGAAGTAGGCATGCATGAGTGTCCCATACAAAGTCTCTCTGCTTTCAGGAAGCACAAACTCCCCGGGCCCTTGCTATTGAGAGACAAAAGGAAGATGGATGCCTCCATTGGCTGAATTAGGAGCTTCCAGTGGAGATCACAGCCCCGCCCCTCACCTGAGGGTCTGGCTGCTGCTAATAAAGGCAATTGGAAACACCTGTTACCACTTGGTAACAGGGCCTGAGGACATACTCAGGAATCCCTCCAGGAGCTAGCAGGCTGGCAGACCTCCTGACCCCGGGATAGCTGTGCTCCTAGTTAGGAGGGCCTTCAGGCCAGAGGTAAGAATATTCCCTAGATACAAGAAAGAACTTCAGGTTTCAAAAGGATTTGAAACCCCAGGAGGAACTTGGAAAAGAGATTTCACAGCCATCAAAACACCCTTTCTGTACCCTGGAAGCTTCTGTTTTGCATGGAAAATATGGACACTGGTGTGGCCATCAGTACCACAGATCCTTTACATTCGGCCCAATAGAGGGAAAGCACAATGTGTGTGCCAAGGTGGTAGAGTTTCACTTCTCTTGACCTGGGCTCTCATGGAATAAGGACAAGGATGTGGTGCAGGAAATTGAGGAGGGCTGTATTTAGGATGAGTGTCTGCCACAGGACCCTGGAGAATGGGAGTCAAGCACAGAGGGCCTGGACAGCTGCAGCTGCATATGGACATATGCCTGTTACCTGCAGCAGGAATGCTGTCTCCTCAGTTCCACTTTGTACTACGCCATATGCAGGAGAATAAGTGATCCAAAGGGCAAATAAAGGAAAATTTCAACACCAGGACGACCGAGTTCATGATGCATGCACTGAATTTCACAAAGGGTCCAGGGAAGAAGGCACACAGAGACAGTCAGAGAGACAGAATGACAGTCACTGAAAAGGAAAGAAATTCTGGCCCTGTGTTGATCAGTGCCAGAGCACTGAAGACAAATCATCCATGCCCATGCATACTTCTTACAAGTGGCATTGTTATTTTATCTTTGTGAGGAAAGGTTACACACAGAACACTTAGGTCTTAGCCCACTCTGAGAAGAAACACTTGGCCTGCATCCCACTCTCCAAAACTGCCCATGCCTCTCCGAATTTGAAGTAGTTTTAGTGATGCTCCAGCCAAATGCAGGCTGGCGTATTTCATCTCCCTGATCCAGCCTCAGCCTTCCTGTGTGCAGGGAACTGCACTATATCTATTTTTTTTTCTTTGATTTACAGTTTTGGGATAGGACTCGGCGGACAGAAAGAGTAAGAGTGAAGTAGATGTTTTGGCAGCGGGAGTTTGTGCTGAAAGAGATTTGTAGAGTGATAAACGATATAGCTCTGTGAGATGTCTCTCAAGACTGTGGCTCAGAAGGGCCAGGTATATCCACTTTACTACCCTAATCCAGAGCTGTGCAGGTCTCTAGCTAAAAAATATTTCAGACTTCTACATGTTACACACACACACACACACATATATATTTATATATATATATATAGAGAGAGAGAGAGAGAGAGAGACAGAGAGAGACAGAGAGAGACAGAGAGAGAAAAAGAGAGACACTGATGTAGTCATTTTCTACAATTGGTTCGATATAACATTCAACAACTGATTTCTAAAAGCTGAAGAGAAACTGTGCATCAGGCAAAGAATTGTCCAATGGAGTAAAATCTCCAAATCATTAGCTATATGTAGCTCCAATGGGTCCGATCGAAAAAGGCTCGAGAAGGAACTCATCCAGGAGACTCTACACATGGACAGGCACCACAAGTTTCCTAGTCTGGCAACACACACAGGGTAGCTTCTATTTCCCAGTGCAGGCCTCAGGGTAAAAAAAATCTCCCTCTTCAGTGTCTCAGAATTCAAAAACCTCCTACACTGTGTTAATTGATGAAAGGTTCAAACCTGGCTTGTAGAGATTGTAAGGCAGCAGCTCTTATGCCCAGAGAACCCAGACAGCCAAAGCCTTCACCGTATGCTGTACTAACAGACCTGACAGTAATGTGTGTGTGTGTGTGTCTGTTTGTCTGTGTGACTGTGTGTGTCTGTGTGTGCTCAGAGCTCACCTGTAATAGTCTCAGAACATGGGTGTCAAGGTATCCAGGCTCACCTGAAATTTATCTACAGAGAACCTAGCTGGTCAGGGCAAGCCAGCTAGCCCAGATTCTGGCTTACCAAGAATGCATATGCAAAAGGACTCTCATGTATAAATCTCCTGAGTTCCCTATTCAATCCCATGCCTCACTATCTATCATCCGGGGAAAGCTGGGGCAACCTTCAGAATTCAGGGGCATGAGCCTGTCCAGTCATGTTTGTCAGCCTACTCAGCCTCCAGGCTCTCATTCCACTGCCCAAGGCAGCAATTACAAGAACAGAAAGTACCCAGAAAGAGCTGTGTTTCAACACAGATGGGAACTGTATTCGACCAAATAATAATGGATGAACCTGGTCCCCTACTACTACCCTTTGGGTCCGGCTAAGGCAATTGCCCCTGACCCTCACATCCCTGATCATGGTGTCCTGGTGTCCCACAACACACTCAGAGAGATTCCCAGAAGTAGGCATGCATGAGTTTCCCATACAAAGTTGCTCTGCTTGCAGGAAGCACAAACTCCCCGGGCCCTTGCTAAGGACAGACAAAAGAAAGATGGATGCCTCCATTGGCTGAATTAGGAGCTTCCAGTGGAGATCACAGCCACGCACCTCACTTGAGGTCCTGGCTGCTGCTAATAAAGACAATTGGAAACACCTGTTACCACTTGGGCCCTGAGGATATACTCAGGAATCCCTTCAGGAGCTAGCAGGCGGGCAGACCTCCTGACCCCAGGATAGCTGTGCTCCTAGTTGGGCGACCCTTCAGGCCAGATGTGTGAATATTCGCTAGATACAAGATAGAACTTCAGGTTTCAAAGGGATTTGAAACCCCTGGAGGCACTTGGAAAATACATTTCAGAGCCATCAAAACACCCTCTGTCAGAACCCTGGAAGCTTCCGTTTTGGGTGGAAAATCTGGACACTAGTGTGGCCATCAGTAACACAGATCCTTTACATTCGGCTTAATAGAGGGAAAGCACAATGTGTGTGCCAGGAGGATAGACTTTCACTTCTCTTCACCTGGGCTCTCATGGAATATGGACAAGGATGTGTTGCAGGAAATTGAGGAGTGCTGCATTTAGGCTGAGTGTCAGCCTCAGGGCCCTGGAGAATGGGAGTCAAGCACAGAGGGCCTGGACAGCTGCAGCTGCAGTTTGACATATGCCTGGAACCTGTAGCAACAAAGCTGTGTCCACAGTTCCCCTCTGTACTACACCATGTGCAGGAGACTAAATAATCCAAAGGGCAAAGAAAGGAAAATTTCAACCCCAGGATGACAGATTTCATGATGCATGCACTGACTTCCAGTAAGGGCCCAGGAAAGAAGGCACATAGAGACAGTCAGAGAGACAGAATGACAGAGACAGAAATGTTTTGAAATTCTGGCCCTGTGTTGATAAGAGCCAGAGCACTGAATACAAACCCTCGATGCCCTTGCATACTTCTTACAAGTGGCATTGCTATTTTATGTTTCTGAGGAAAGGTAACACTTAGAACATCTAGGTCTTAGTCACTCTGAGAAGCAACACTTGGCCGGCAACCCACTCTCCAAAACTGCCCCTGCGTCTCCAAATTAGAAGTAGTCTTAGTGAGGCTCCAGCCAAGATGCAGGCTGGCTTATTGCATCTCCGTGGTCCAGCCTCAGCCTATCCAGTGTGCAGGGAACTGCACTATGTCTATTTCTTCTTTGATTTACAGTTTTTGGATAGGACTCGGTGGACAAAATGAACAAGATGGAAGTACATGATTTGGCAGTTGTAGTTTGTGCTGATAGAGATTTGTAGAGTGATAAACGATATGGCTCTGTGAGATGTCTCTCATGACTGTGGCTCAGAAGGGCCAGGTGTATCCACTTTACTACTCTAATCCAGTTCTGTGCAGGTCTCTAGCTAAAAAATATTTTCAGACCTCTAAATGTTACATATATATATATATATATATATATATATATATATATATATATATATATAGAGAGAGAGAGAGAGAGAGAGAGAGAGAAACTGATAGAGTCATTTTCTACAATGGATTCGATATGACATTCAGACAATTGATTGCTAAAACCTTGAGAGAAACTGTGCATCAGGGAAAGAATTGTCCAAAGGAGTAAATACTGACAAATCATTAGCTTTTCACAGCTCCATCAGGACCAATCGAAAAAGGCTCGAAAAGGAACTCATCCAGGAGACTCTCCACATGGACAGGCACCACAAGTTTCCTAGTCTCAGAGCATGGGTGGCAAGGTAGCCAGCCTCACCTGCAACTTATGTACAGAGAACCTAGCTGGTCAGGGCAAGCCAGCTAGCCCAGATTCTGGCTAGGCCAGAATGCATATGCAAAGGGACTCTCATGTCTAAATCTCCTAAGTTCCCAATTCAACCCCATGCCTCACTATCTATCATCCAGGGGAAGCTGGTGTCCACACATCACACTCAGAGAGATTCCCAGAAGTAGGCATGCATGAGTGTCCCATACAAAGTCTCTCTGCTTGCAGGAAGCACAAACTCCCCGGGCGCTTGCAATGGACAGACAAAAGAAAGATGGATGCCTCCATTGGCTGAATTAGGAGCTTCCAGTGGAGATCACAGCCCCGCCCCTCACCTGAGGGGCTGGCTGCTGCTAATAAAGGCAATTGGAAACACATGTTACCACTTGGGCCCTGAGTACATACTGGGAATCCCTCCAGGAGCTACCAGGCTGGCAGTCCTCATGACCCCAGGATAGATGTGCTCCTAGTTGGGCGGCCCTTCTGGCCAGAGGTGAGAATATTCCCTAGATACAAGAAAGAACTTCAGGTTTCAAAAGTATTTGAAAACCCAATGAGGCACTTGGAAAAGACATTTCACAGCCATCAAAAAACCCTCTTTCTGAAACCTGGAAGCTTCCGTTTTGCATGGAAAATCTGGACACTGGTGTGGCCATCAGTACCACAGATCCTTTACATTCGGCCCAATAGAGGGAAAGCACAATGTGTGTGCCAGGGGGATAGAGTTTCACTTCTCTTCACCTGGGCTCTCATGGAATAAATACAAGGACGCTGTGCAAGAAGGTGAGGAGGGCTGAATTTAGGCTGAGTGTCAGCCTCAGGGCCCTGGAGAATGGGAGTCAAGCACAGAGTGACTGTACAGCTGAAGCTGCAGATGGACATATGCCTGGAACCTGCTGCAGCAACGCTGTCACTGAAGTTCCCCTCTGTACTACACCATGCTCCAAAGGGACCGATAGAAAAAGGCTCGAGAAGGAACTCATCCAGGAGACTATCCACAGGAGACTATCTGGCAACACACACAGGGCAGCTGCTAGTTCCTTGTGCAAGCCTTAGGGCAAAACCTCTCCCTCTTCAGTGTCTTTACATCTGAAAAGAAAAATAGTGTCCAAGGGCCAAGGAGAGATACAATGGTGTCAATATTGAGCTGTAAATCAGAATGTGCCAAGTATTTTGCACAAAATCTCCTGTGCCACAGTGATTCTGTTGTTCTCTTTCTCTCCCTACCACACACAAACACACACAAACACACACTCTCACAGTCACACACGCACACATCCACAGAGGCACAGGCACATATGGAGTTATACACATGCACACTGGACAGCTTCTGCAAGGCAGGGCCCTGGGCTGAAACCTGCATAGCACTTCCTGAAAGCACGCCCAGCCTTTTAAGGCCAGCTCTGAGCTCCCATTGGCTGGCTTCCTTCAGAAGGCTGCTCTCTGAGTTCTGCCACAGCAAATTCACCTCTGTTCTCATTGGCCAGCTCTTGGTCATGCCCCTTATGGTGATGTTCTTCTTCTCTAATTGTCCAGCAGTCTCTATGAATACACACTGGGCCCTACCCTCAGGCTCAGTGGGCACGGTCTCTTAGACCCGCCCCGGGGGACTGTCTGCTGTCCTCTGAAGGCCCTGTTTCTGCCAACACGACCCAACAGTTCCTGTCTGGACCCAACCTTAGGACACTGCCTGCTTGAGCTACGCTGGCCATGCTCTTGGTGTACACCCATAAACACTGTGTCCACTCTCGTAGCCCAGTGCCTCAGGGCACTTGCCCCATGGAGCCTTAGTCCCAAAGTGTTGCTGCCCTCTTGTGGACACCCAGCAGAATGCAGCTGAGCATAGGGATTCAAAAGCTCCCAGTAGAGTCATCCCAAAGAGAGAAACCCCTTCCACTTGCAAAGCCAAATGGGGGATCCCCCCACCCCACAGGAAAGAACAGATGTCTAGGGCACTCTACGTCAATTTCAACCTTGCTGTCCATGGGCCACAAATCCCAGAGTTCTCCTCATTTCACAGAATCACTACACTCAACTATGGGGTTTGCTGCCACCTTGTGGACACACAGCAGAATGCAGCTGAGCTCCCCCATGCCACTCCTCTTTGAGTCTACACAGAAAATTACACAGAGCATGGGAATAGCAAAGGAAAGAACCCATCTGAGGACCACCTGGGAAAATGAACAACAGTGTCCAGAATATCCAATGTGCCATTGATATTTGAAAAACCACGTGTGCAGAGGAAACTTCCTTTTTCATAGCACAACCCAGTTCCTAAGAATCTGCTTCAGGAATAAAGAAACAACAGCGGTAATCATAACTTAAACACACTTATGTAAACTTACACATACACACACCCTCCCGCAGAGACACACACTTTTCTCTGCTCTAACATTGTGACCAATTATTTATGAATAAGGAGGCTGTTATAAATGTGTTAATTCTGCAATAAGATCAGATGAAAAGGTCGACAATTCTAAAAATGACTGATATATATATATATATATATATATATATATATATATATATATGTATAAATATATGTACATATATGTAAGTGTATCTTTATTATAGACTCTGAGGGATACTGGCCTGGCTATGAGGAGACAGAGTATGGCTTGTTCCAGAGAGACTTACAAAGCTGAGGATCCAGAAACGTAGGTGAAATCACCAAAAAAACAGCCAGAGATCAGCAGTGTCCTGGTGATTCCCTTTGTATATCTGGGCCTGTCAGTAAAATAATGTATAAATAAAATATGAATGAGTGCTGACAGAGTGAGTGAGGCCTGTGAGAGTCAGAGACAGGGGAGGCAAGAAGAGAAATAGAAGAGTGTTAATTCTGATAATGATCAATTACATAGGTCGACAATTCTAAAAATAACATATATATGTATATATATAAATATATATACATGTATATATATATATATATACATATATATGTATATATATATATATATGTTTATTATAAAGTCTGAGAGATACTGCCATGGATATGAGGATACAGAATATGGCTTGTGTCAGAGAGACTTACAAAGCGGAGTCTCCAGTAGCCTAGGTGAAATCACCAACACCACAAGCCAGAGCTCACGAGTGCTCTGGCAACTCTCTTTGTATATCTGGACCTGTCAATAAAATAAGGATATAAGTAAAATATTACTGAGTGCAGACAGAGTGAGTGAAAGCCTGTGAGAGTCAGAGACAGAGAAGGAGAGAAAAGAAATAGATGAGTTGGAAAGTGACCAGAAGTCAAAAACCTCCTACACTGTGTTCATTGCTGACAGGTTCAAACCTGGCTTGTGGCGATTGTAAGGCAGCATCTCTCATGCCCACAGACCCCATACAGCCCCATCCTTCCCCGTATGCTGTACTACCAGACCTGACATTAATGTGTGTGTGAGTGTGTGTCTGTCTGTCTGTCTACGTGTGTCTGTGTGTGCTCAGAGCTCACCTATAGTAGTCTCAGACCATTGGTGTCAAGGTAGACAGCCTCACCTGCAACTTATGTACAGAGAACCTAGCTGGACAGGGCAAGCCAGCTAGCCCAGATTCTGGCTAAGCAATAATGCATATGCAAATGGACTCTCATGTCTCCCTCTCCTGAGTTCCCAATTCAATCCCATGCCTCACTATCATCCAAAAACTGACAACGGGTTAAGCGGGGGCACCCCTCAGAATTCAGGGGCATGAGCCTGTCCAGTAAGGTTTGGCTGCCCACTCAGCCTCCTTCATCTCACTGATGCATTCATTTTCTACAAAGGATTCGATATGACATTCAGACAATTGATTGCTAAAACCTCGAGAGAAACTGTGCATCAGGGAAAGAATTGTCCAAAGGAGTAAATACTCCAAATCATTAGCTATATGTAACTCCGTCAGGACCAATCGAAAAAAGGCTCGAAAAGGAACTCATCCAGGAGACTCTCCACATGGATAGGCACCACAAGTTTCCTAGTCTCAGAGCATGGGTGGCAAGGTAGCCAGCCTCACCTGCAACTTATGTACAGAGAACCTAGCTGGTCAGGGCAAGCCAGCTAGCCCAGATTCTGGCTAGGCCAGAATGCATATACAAAGGGACTCTCATGTCTTAATCTCCTGAGTTCCCAATACAATCACATGCCTCACTATCTATCATCCAGGGGAAGCTGTTGTCCACACATCAAACTCAGAGAGATTCCCAGAAGTAGGCATGCATGAGTGTCCCATACAAAGTCTCTCTGCTTGCAGGAAGCACAAACTCCCCGGGCCCTTGATATGGACAGAAAAAAAAGGCGGAAGCCTCCATTGGCTGAATTCGGTGTTTCCAGTGGAGATCACAGCCCCGAACCTCACCTGAGGGCCTGAATGCTACTAATAAAGGCAATTGGAAACACCTGTTAACACTTGGGCACTGAGGAAATACTCAGGAATCCCTCCAGGAACTAGCAGGCTGGCAGACCTCCTGACCCCGGGATAGCTGTGCTCCCAGTTGGGCAGCCCTTCTGGCCAGACGTGAGAATATTCCCTAGATACAAGAAAGAACTTCAGGTTTCAAAAGGATTTGAAAACCCCATGAGGCACTTGGAAAAGACATTTCACAGCCATCAAAACACTCTCTTTCAGAACCCTGGAAGCTTCCGTTTTGCATGGAAAATCTGGACACTGGTGTGGCCATCAGTACCACAGATCCTTTACATTTGGCTTAATAGAGGGAAAGCACAATGTGTCTGCCAGGGGGATAGAGTTTCACTTCTCTTCACCTGGTCTCTCATGGAATTAGGACAAGGACGCTGTGCAGGAAGGTGAGGAGGGCTGCATTTAGGCTGAGTGTCAGCCTCAGGGCCCTGGAGAATGGGAGTCAAGCACAGATGGCCTGGACAGCTGCAGCTGCAGATGGACATATGCCTGGAACCTGCAGCAGCAAGGCTGTCTCAGCAGTTCCCCTCTGTACTACACCAAGTGCAGGAGACTAGATAATCCAAAGGACAAAGAAAGGAAAATTTCAACACCTGGATGACTGAGTTCACGATGCATGCACTGACTTCCAGTAAGGGCCCAGGAAAGAAGGCACGTAGAGACAGTTAGAGAGACAGAATGACAGAGACAGAAAAGGACTGAAATTCTGGCCCTTTGTTGATCAGTGCCAGAGCACTGAAGACAAACCCTCCAAGCACATGCATACTTCTTACAAGTGGCATTGTTATTATATGTTTGTGAGGAAAGCTTACACTTAGAACATCTAGGACTTAACCACTCTGAGAAGCAACACTTGGCTGGCAGCCCTCTCTCAAAAATTGCCCCCGCCTCTCCAAATTGGATGTAGTCTTAGTGATGCTCTAGCCAAGATGCAGGCTGGCATACTGCATCTCCCTGGTCCAGACTCAGCCTGTCCTGTGTGCAGGGAATTGCACTATGTCTATTTTTTCTTTGATTTTCAGTTTTGGGAAAGGACTCGGTGGACAAAATGAGCAAGAGGGAAGTAGATGATTTGGCAGTGTTAGTTTGTGCTGAGAGAGATTTGTAGAGTGATAAATGATATCGCTCTGTGAGATGTCTCTCATGACTGTGGCTCTGAAGGGCCAGGTGTATCCACCTTACTACCCTAATACAGAGCTGTGCTGTTCTCTAGCTAAAAATATTTTCAGACCTCTACAAGTTATATATATATAGAGAGAGAGAAAGAGAGAGACACTGATATAGTTATTTTCTACAATGGATTCGATATGACATAAAGAGAGTTGATTGCTAAAACCTGGAGATAAACTGTGCATCAGGAAAAGAATTGTCCAAAGGAGTAAAATCTCCAAATCATTAGCTATATGCAGATCCAAAGGGACCGATCGAAATAGTCTTGAGAAGGAAGTCATCCAGGAGACTCTCCACATGCACAGGAACCACAAGTTTCCTAGTCTGGCAACACACACAGGGCAGCTGCTACTTCCCAGTGCCAGATTCAGGGCAAAAAACTCTCCTTCTTCAGTGTCTCAGAATACAAAAACCTCCTACCCTGTGTTCATTGATGACAGGATCAACTTTGGCTTGTAGAGATTATAAGGCAGCAGCTATCTTGCCCACCGACCCCATACAGCCCCAGCCTTCACCATATGCTGTACTACCAGACCTGACAGTAATGTGAGTGTGTGTGTGTGTGTGTGTGTCTGTCTGTTTGTCTGACTGTGTGTGTCTGTGTGTGCTTAGAGCTCACCTGTAGTAGTCTCAGAGCATGGGTGGCAAGGTAGCCAGCCTCACCTGCAACTTATGTACAGAGAACCTAGCTGGTCAGGGCAAGCCAGCTAGCCCAGATTCTGGCCAAGCAAGAATGCATATGCAAAGGGACTCTCATGTCTAAATCTCCTGATTTCCCTATTCAATCCCATGCCTCACTATCTATCATCCAAAAACTGGCAACGGGGGAAGCTGGGGAACCCTTCAGAATTCAGGGGCATGAGCCTGTCCAGTCACGTTTGGCTGCCTACTTAGGCTCCAGGCTCTCAGTCCACTGCTCAGGGCAGCAGATTCCAAGCACAGAAAGTACCCAGAAAGAGCTGTGTTTCAACATAGATGGGAACTGTGTTTGACCAAACAATAGTGGATGAACCTGGTCCCTTACACCTACCCTTTGGGTCCGGCTAAGGCAATTGCTCCTGTGGCCTTACATCCCTGATCATGGTCTCCTGGTGTCCACACATCACACTCAGAGAGATTCCCAGAAGTAGGCATGCATGAGTGTCCCATACAAAGTCTCTCTGCTTGCAGGAAGCACAAACTCCCCGGGCCGTTGCTATGGACAGAAAAAAGACAGAAGCCTCCATTGGCTTAATGCGGTGCTTCCAGTGGAGATCACAGCCCCGAACCTCACCTGAGGGCCTGAATGCTACTAATAAAGGCAATTGGAAACACCTGTTACCACTTGGGCCCTGAGGAATACTCAGGAATACTCAGGAATCCCTCCAGGAACTAGCAGGCTGGCAGACCTCCTGACCCCGGGATAGCTGTGCTCCTATTTGGGTGGCCCTTCTGGCCAGACGTGAGAATATTCCCTAGATACAAGAAAGAACTTCAGGTTTCAAAAGGATTTGAAAACCCCATGAGGCACTTGGAAAAAAAAATTCACAGCCATCAAAATACCCTCTTTCAGAACCCTGGAAGCTTCCATTTTGCATGGAAAATCTGGACACTGGTGTGGCCATCAGTACCACAGATCCTCTACATTCGGCTTAATAGAGGGAAAGCACAATGTGTCTGCCAGGAGGATAGAGTTTCACTTCTCTTCACCTGGTCTCTCATGGAATTAGGACAAGGACGCTGTGCAGGAAGGTGAGGAGGGCTGCATTTAGGCTGAGTGTCAGCCTCAGGGCCCAGGAGAATGGGAGTCAAGCACAGAGGGCCTGGACAGCTGCAGCTGCAGATGGACATATGCCTGGAACCTGCAGCAGCAAGGCTGTCTCAGCAGTTCCCCTCTGCACTACACCAAGTGCAGGAAACTAAATAATTCAAAGGACAAAGAAAGGAAAATTTCAACAACTGGATGACTGAGTTCACGATGCATGCACTGACTTCCAGTAAGGGCCCAGGAAAGAAGGCACGTAGAGACAGTTAGAGAGACAGAATGACAGAGACAGAAAAGGACTGAAATTCTGGCCCTTTGTTGATCAGTGCCAGAGCATTGAAGACAAACCCTCCAAGCCCATGCATACTTCTTACAAGTGGCATTGTTATTATATGTTTGTGAGGAAAGTTTACACTTAGAACATCTAGGACTTAACCACTCTGAGAAGCAACACTTGGCCGGCAGCCCTCTCTCAAAAATTGCCCCCGCCTCTCCAAATTGGATGTAGTCTTAGTGATGCTCTAGCCAAGATGCAGGCTGGTGTATTGCATCTCCCTGGTCCAGACTCAGCCTGTCCTGTGTGCAGGGAATTGCACTATGTCTATTTCTTCTTTGATTTTCAGTTTTGGGATAGGACTCGGTGGACAAAATGAGCAAGAGGGAAGTAGATGATTTGGCAGGGGTAGTTTGTGCTGAGAGAGATTTGTCGAGTGATAATGATATCGCTCTGTGAGATGTCTCTCATGACTGTGGCTCTGAAGGACCAGGTGTATCCACCTTACTACCCTAATACAGAGCTGTGCTGTTCTCTAGCTAAAAATATTTTCTGACCTCTACAAGATAAATATATATATATATATATATATATATATATATATATATATATAGAGAGAGAGAGAGAGAGAGAGAGAGAGAGACACTGATATAGTTATTTTTACAATGGATTCTATATGACATAAAGACAATTGATTGCTGAAACCTGGAGATAAACTGTGAATCACGAAAAAATTGTCCAAAGGAGTAAAATCTCCATATCATTAGCTATATGCAGATCCAAAGGGACCAATCGAAAAAGGCTCGAGAAGGAAGTCATCCAGGAGACTCTCCACATGCACAGGCACCACAAGTTTCCTAGTCTGGCAACACACACAGGGCAGATGCTAGTTCCCAGTGCCAGATTCAGGGCAAAAACCTCTCCCTCTTCCGTGTCTCAGAATACAAAAACCTCCTACACTGTATTCATTGGTGACAGGATCAACCCTGGCTTGTAGAGATTGTAAGGCAGCAGCTCTCATGCCCACAGACCCCAGACAGCCCCATCCTTCACCATATGCTGTACTACCAGACCTGACAGTAATGTGTGTGTGTGTGTGTGTATCTGTCTGTTTGTCTGACTGTGTTTGTCTGTGTGTGCTCAGAGCTCACCTGTAGTAGTCTCAGAGCATGGGTGGCAAGGTAGCCAGCCTCACCTGCAACTTATGTACAAAGAACCTAGCTGGTCAGGGCAAGCCAGCTAGCCCAGATTCTGGCTAAGCAAGAATGCATATGCAAAGGGACTCTCATGTCTAAATCTCCTGATTTCCCTATTCAATCCCATGCCTCACTATCTATCATCCAAAAACTGGCAAAGGGGAAAGCTGGGGAACCCTTCAGAATTCAGGGGCATGAGCTTGTCCAGTCACGTTTGGCATCCTACTTAGCCTCCAGGCTCTCAGTCCACTGCTAAGGGCAGCACATTCCAAGCACAGACAGTACCCAGAAAGAGCTGTGTTTCAAAATAGATGGGAACTGCGTTTGACCAAACAATAGTGGATGAACCCGGTCCCTTACACCTACCCTTTGGGTCCAGCTAAGGCAATTGCTCCTGTGGCCTTACATCCCTGATCATGGTCTCCTGATGTCCACACATCACACTCAGAGAGATTCCCAGAAGTAGGCATGCATGAGTGTCCCATACAAAGTCTCTCTGCTTTCAGGAAGCACAAACTCCCCGGGCCCTTGCTATGGACAGACAAAAGAAAGACTGAAGCCTCCGTTGGCTGAATTCGGTGCTTCCAGTGGAGATCACAGCCCCGAACCTCACCTGAGGGCCTGGATGCTGCTAATAAAGGCAATTGGAAACACCTGTTACCACTTGTGCCCTGAGGACATACTCATGAATCCCTCCAGGAACTAGCAGGCTGGCAGACCTCCAGACCCCGGGATAGCTGTGCTCCTATTTGGGTGGCCCTTCTGGCGAGACGTGAGAATATTCCCTAGATACAAGAAAGAACTTCAGGTTTCAAAAGGATTTGAAAACCCCATGAGGCACTTGGAAAAGACATTTCACAGCCATCAAAACACCCTCTTTCAGAAAACTGGAAGCTTCCGTTTTGCATGGAAAATCTGGACACTGGTGTGGCCATCAGTACCACAGATCCTTTACATTCGGCTTAATAGAGGGAAAGCACAATGTGTCTGCCAGGGGGATAGAGTTTCACTTCTCTTCACCTGGTCTCTCATGGAATTAGGACAAGGACACTGTGCAGGAAGGTGAGGAGGGCTGCATTTAGGCTGAGTGTCAGGCTCAGGGCCCTGGAGAATGGGAGTCAAGCACAGATGGCCTGGACAGCTGCAGCTGCAGATGGACATATGCCTTGAACCTGCAGCAGCAAGGCTGTCTCAGCAGTTCCCCTCTGTACTACACCAAATGCAGGAGACTAGATAATCCAAAGGACAAAGAAAGGAAAATTTCAACACCTGGATGACTGAGTTCACCATGCATGCACTGACTTCCAGTAAGGGCCCAGGAAAGAAGGCACATAGAGACAGTTAGAGAGACAGAATGACAGAGACAGAAAAGGACTGAAATTCTGGCCCTTTGTTGATCAGTGCCAGAGCACTGAAGACAAACCCTCCATGCCCATGCATACTTCTTACAAGTGGCATTGTTATTATATGTTTGTGAGGAAAGCTTACACTTAGAACATCTAGGACTTAACCACTCTGAGAAGCAACACTTGGCTGGCAGCCCTCTCTCGAAAATTGCCCCTGCCTCTCCAAATTGGATGTAGTCTTAGTGGTGCTCTAGCCAAGATGCAGGCTGGCGTATTGCATCTCCCTGGTCCAGACTCAGCGTGCCCTCTGTGCAGGGAATTGCACTATGTCTATTTTTTCTTTGATTTTCAGTTTTGGGTTAGGACTCGGTGGACAAAATGAGCAAGAGGGAAGTAGATGATTTGGCAGTGGTAGTTTGTGCTGAGAGAGATTTTTAGAGTGATAAATGATATCGCTCTGTGAGATGTCTCTCATGACTGTGGCTCTGAAGGGCCAGGTGTATCCACCTTACTACCCTAATACAGAGCTGTGCTGTTCTCTAGCTAAAAATATTTTCAGACCTCTACAAGTTATATATATATATATATATATATATATATATATATATAGAGAGAGAGAGAGAGAGAGAGAGAGTGAGACACTGATATAGTTATTTTCTACAATGGATTCGATATGACATAAAGAGAGTTGATTGCTAAAACCTGGAGATAAACTGTGCATCAGGAAAAGAATTGTCCAAAGGAGTAAAATCCCCAAATCATTAGCTATACGCAGATCCAAAAGGACCGATCGAAAAAGGCTCGAGAAGGAAGTCATCCCGGATACTCTCCACATGCACAGGCACCACAAGTTTCCTAGTCTGGCAACACACACAGGGCAGATGCTAGTTCCCAGTGCCAGATTCAGGGCAAAAACCTCTTCGTCTTCAGTGTCTCAGAATACAAAAACCTCCTACACTGTGTTCATTGATGACAGGATCAACCCTGGCTTGTAGGGATTGTAAGGCAGCAGCTCTCATTCCCATAGACCCCAGACGGCCCCAGCCTTCACCATATGCTGTAATACCAGACCTGACAGTAATGTGTTTGTGTGTGTGTGTGTGTGTGTGTGTCTGTTTGTCTGATTGTGTGTGCTCAGAGCTCACCTGTAGTAGTCTCAGAGCATGGGTGGCAAGGTAGCCAGCCTCACCTGCAACTTATGTAGAGAACCTAGCTGGTGAGGGCAAGCCAGCTAGCCCAGATTCTGGCTAAGCAAGAATGCATATGCAAAGGGACTCTCATGTCTAAATCTCCTGATTTACCTATTCAATCCCATGCCTCACTATCTATCATCCAAAAACTGGCAACGGGGGAAGCTGGGGAACCCTTCAGAATTCAGGGGCATGAGCCTGTCCAGTCACATTTGGCTGCCTACTTAGCCTCCAGGCTCTCAGTCCACTTCTCAGGGCAGCAGATTCCAAGCACAGAAAGTACCCAGAAAGAGCTGTGTTTCAACATAGATGGGAACTGTGTTCGACCAAACAATAGTGGATGATCCCGGTCCCTTACACCTACCCTTTGGGTCTGGCTAAGGCAATTGCTCCTGTGGCCTTACATCCCTGATGATGGTCTCCTGGTGTCCACACATCACACTCAGAGAGATTCCAAGAAGTAGGCATGCATGAGTGTCCCATACAAAGTCTCTCTGCTTGCAGGAAGCACAAACTCCCCGGGCCCTTGCTATGGACAGACAAAAGAAAGACAGAAGCCTCCATTGGCTTAATTCGGTGCTTCCAGTGGAGATCACAGCCCCGAACCTCACCTGAGGGCCTGGATCCTGCTAATAAAGGCAATTGGAAACACCTGTTACCACTTTGGCAAGCCAGCTAGACCAGATTCTGGCTAAGCAAAAATGCACATTCAAAGGGACTCTCATGTCTCCGTCTCCTGAGTTCCCGATTCAATCTCATGCCTCACTATCATCCAAACACTGTCAAAGGGCTAAGCTGGGGCACCCCTCACAATTCAAGAGCAGGAACCTGTACAGTCCTGTATGGCTGCCTACTCAGCCTCCAGAATCTCAGTCCACTGCTCAGGGCAGCAGATTAAAAGCCGAGAATGAACCCAGAAAGAGCTGTGTTTTAACATAGATGGGAACTATGTTTGACCAAACAATAGTGGATAAACCAGGCCCCTTACACCTACCATTTGGGTCCGGCTAAGGCAATTGCTCCTGTGGCCTCACAATCCCTAATCATCGTGTCCTGGTGTCCACACATCACACTGAGAGAGATTCCCAGAAGTAGGCATGCATGAGTGTCACATACAAAGTCGATATGCTTTCAGCAAGCAAAAAATCCCTATGCCCTTGCTATGGAGAGACAAAAGGAAGGTGGATGCCTCCATTGGCTGAATTAGGTGTTTCCAGTGGAGATCACATCCCCGCCCCTCACTTGAGGGCCTGGCTGCTGCTAATAAGGCAATTGGAAACACCTGTTACCACTTGGGGCCTAAGGACATACTCAGGAATCCCTCCAGGATCTAGCAGGCTGGCAGACCTCCTGACCCCAGGATAGCTGTGCTCCTAGTTGGGTGGGCCTTTGGGCCAGAGGTGAGAATATTCCCTAGATACAAGAAAGAACTTCAGGTTTCAAAAGGATTTGAAACCCCAGGAGGCACTTGGAGAAGACATTTCACAGCCTTCAAAGCATACTCTTTCTGAACCCTGGAAGCTTCTGTTTTCCATGGAAAATCTGGACACTGGTGTGGCCATAAGTACCACAGAACTTTACATTCGGCCCAATAGAGGGAAAGCACAATGCATGTGCCAAGGTAGTAGAGTTTCACTTCTCTTGACCTGGGCTCTCATGGAATAAGGACAAGGATGTGGTGGAGGAAATTGAGGAGGGCTGCATTTAGGCTGCGTGTCAACCACAGGGCCCTGGAGAATGGGAGTCAAGCACAGAGGGCCTGGACAGCTGCAGCTGGAGATGGACATATGCCTGTTATCCACAGCAGGAACACTGTCTCCTAAGTTCTCCTCTATACTACACCATATGCAACAGACGAACTAATCCAAAAGGCAAAGAAAGGAAAATTTCAACACCAGCAAGACCAATTTCATGATGCATTCACTGACTTACATGAAGGTTCCAGGGAAGAAGCCACGTAGAGACAGTCAGAGAGTCAGAATGACAGTAACTGAAAAGGACAAATTCTGGCCCTGTGTTGATCAGTGCCAGAGCACTGAAGACAAAACCTCCATGCCCATGCATACTTCTTACAAGTGGCATTGTGATTTTATGTTTGTGAGGAAAGGTTACACTTAGAACATATAGGTCTTAGCCCACTCTGAGAAGCAACACTTCGCCTGCAGCCCCCTCTCCAAGACTGCCCTTGCCTCTCCAAATTAGAAGTAGTTTAGTGATGCTCAAGCCCAATGCAGGCTGGCGTATTTCATCTCCCCTGTCCAGCCTCAGTGAGTCCTGTGAGCAGGGAACTGAACTTTGTCTATTTCTTCTTTGATTTACAGTTTTGGGATAGGACTCAGTGGACAAAAAGAGCAAGAGGGAAGTAGATGTTTGGCACCTGTAGATTGTGCTGAGAGAGATTTTTAGATTGACAAGAGGTAAACGAATGGCTCTGTGATATATCTCTCATGACTGTGGCTCAGAAGGGCCTGATGTATCCGCATTTCGACCCGAATGTGCAGTCCTCTAGCTAAAATGTATTTCAGACCTCTACATGTTTTGTGTGTGTATATATATATATATATATATATATATATATATATATATATAGAGAGAGAGAGAGAGAGAGAGAGAGATTGAGACAGGAAGACACTGATGTAGTCATTTTCTACAATGGATGCGATATGACATTCAGACAATTGATTGCTAAAACCTGTAGAGAAACTGTGCATTAGGAAGAGAATTGTCCAAAGCAGTAAAATCTCCAAATCATTAGCTATATGCAGCTCCAATGGGACCTAGCAAAAAAGGCTTGAGGGGGAACTCATCCAGGAAACTCTCCACATGAACAGGCACCACAAGTTTACTAGTCTGGCAACACACACAGGGCAGCTGCTCGTTCCCAGTGCAAGCCCAGGGCAAAAACCACTCCCTCTTCAGTGTCTTTACATCTGAAAAGAAGAAAACTGACCAAGGGCCAAGGAGAGATACAATGGTGTCAATATTGAGCTGTAAATCAGAATGTGCCAACTGTTTTGCACAATATCACCTGTACCACAGTGATTCTGTTGTTCTCTCTCTCCCTCCCTCACACACACACAAGCACACACA
This sequence comes from Erinaceus europaeus, assembly GCF_950295315.1. Taxonomy (NCBI): domain Eukaryota; kingdom Metazoa; phylum Chordata; class Mammalia; order Eulipotyphla; family Erinaceidae; genus Erinaceus; species Erinaceus europaeus. Next base: position 417,005 of record NW_026647128.1, on the reverse strand, counting down.
AACACACAGTCTCACAGTTACACACACGCACACATCCACAGAGGCACAGGCACAAATGGTGTTATACACATGCACACTGGACAGCTTCTGCAAGGCATGGCCCTGGGTGAACCCTGCTTCGCACTTCCTGGAATCACGCCCAGCCTTTTAAGGCCAGCTCTGAGTTCCCATTGTTGGGCTTATTTCAGAAGGCCCGCAGACAGGGCACCAGCCATGCTCTGATATGCCAGAGGCCTAGGCCACGCCCAGAACCCCTGCCAGCAATATCATTGGCCAGTGGGCTAGGACACGCCCAGCAGTGTTAAGGCCCATAGTCAGTGATTGGCCCGCAACCTTGAGCACGGCCCACACAGCCCTGAAGCACGCTCATTGGGCAGCCTCTGGAAGGCCCGCCCACCAGCCACTTCGCTGGAAATAGATGAGAATTCAAAAACCTCCTACACTGTGTTCATTGATGAAAGGTTCAAAGTTGGCTTGTAGAGATTGTAAGGCAGCAGCTCTCATGCGAACAGACCTCAGACAGCCCCAGCCTTCACCATATGCTCTACTACCAGACCTGACAGTAATGTGTGTGTGTCTGTCTGTCTGTCTTTGTCTGCGTGTGCTCAGAGCTCACCTATAGTAGTCTCAGATCATGGGTGAGAAGGTAGCCAGCCTCACCTGCAACTTATGTACAGAGAACCTAGCTGGTCAGGGCAAGCCAGCTAGCCCAGATTCTGGCTAAGCAAGAATGCAATGCAAAGGGTCTCTCATGTCTCCCTCTCCTGAGTTCCTGATTCAATCTCATGCCTCACTATCATCCAAACACTGCCAAAAGTGTAAGCTAGGGCACCCCTCAGAATTCAAGGGCAGGAGCCTGTCCAGTCACATTTGGCTGCCTACTCATCCTCCAGACTCTCAGTCCACTGCTCAGGGAAGTAGATTACAAGCCCAGAATGAACCCAGAACGAGCTGTGTTTCAACATAGATCGGAACTGTGTTTGACCAAACAATAGTGGATGTACCCGGCCCCTTACACCTACCATTTGGGTCCAGCTAAGGTAATTGCTCCTTTGGCCTCACAATCCATGATCATGGTGTCCTGGTGTCCATACATCACACTCAGGGAGATTCCCATAATTTGGCATGCATGAGTGTCCCATACAAAGTACCTCTGCTTTCAGAAAGCTCAAACTCCCTGGGCCCTTGCTATGGAGATACAAAAGCAAGGTGGATGCCTCTATTAGCTGAATTAGGAGCTTCCAGTGGAGATACAGCCCCGCCCCTCACCTGAAGCCCTGGCTGCTGCTAATAAACACAATTGGAAACACCTGTTACCACTTGGGGCCTGAGGACATACTCAGGAATCCCTCCAGGAGCTAGCAGGCTGGCAGACCTCCTGACTCTGGGATAGCTGTGCTCCTACTTGGGAGGGCATTCTGGCCAGAGGTGAGAATATTCCCTAGATATAAGAAACAACTTCAGGTTTCAAAAGGATTTGAAACCCCCGAAGCACTTGGAAAAGACATTTCACAGCCATCAAAACACCCTCTTTCTGAACCCTGGAATCTTCGGTTTTGCATGGAAAATCTGGACACTGCTGTGGCCATGAGTGCCACAGATCCTTTACATTCGGCCCAATAGAGGGAAAGCACAATGTGTGTGCCAGGGTGGTAGAGTTTCACTTCTCGTGAACTGGGCTCTCATGGAATAAGGACTAGGATGCACTGCAGGAAATTGAGGAGGGCTGCATTTATGCTGAGTGTCAGCCACAGGGCCCTGGAGAATGGGAGTCAAGCACAGAGGTCCTGGACAGCTGCAGCAGGAGATGGACATATTCCCGTTACCTGCAGCAGGAACGCTGTTTCCTCAGTTCCCCTCTGTACTAGGCCATATACACGAGACTAATTAATCAAAAGGGCAAAGAAAGGAAATTTCAACACCAGGAAGACAGAGTACATGATGCATGCACTGACTTCACGAAGGGTCTAGGGAAGAAGGCACGTAGAGACAGTCAGAGACACAGAATGTCAGTGACTGAAAAGGACTGAAATTCTGGCCCTGTGTTGATCAGTGCCAGAGCACTTAAGACAAACCCTCCATGCCCATGCATACTTCTTACAAGTGGCATTGTTATTTTATGTTTGTGAGGAAAGGTTACACTTAGAACATCTAGGTCTTAGCCCACTCTGAGAAGCAACACTTGGCCTGCAGCCCACTCTCCAAAACTGTCCTTGCCTCTCCAAATTGGAAGTAGTTTTAGTGATGCTCCAGCCAAGATGCAAGCTGGCGTATTTCATCTCCGTGGTCCAGCCTCAGCCTGTCCTGTGTGCAGGAAACTGTACTATGTCTATTTCTTCTTTGATTTTCAGTTTTGGGATAGGACGTGGTGGACAAAAAGAGAAAGAGGGAAGTATATGATTTGGCAGCTGTCGTTAGTGCTGAAAGAGATTTGTAGAGTGACAAGAGGTAAACGAATGGCTCTGTGAAATGTCTCTCATGACTGTGGCTCAGAAGGGCCAGGTGTATGCACATTACTACCCTAATCCATAGCTGTGCAGGTCTCTAGCTAAAATATATTTTCAGACCTCTACATGTTTATATATATATATATATATATATATATATATATATATAGAGAGAGAGAGAGAGAGATAAAGAGCAAGACACCGATGTAGTCATTTTCTACAATGGATGCGATATGACATTCAGACAATTGATTGCTAAAACCTGGAGAGAAACTGTGTATCAGGAAAAGAACACTCAACTAAAGGTCTAACTTTCATGGGTAGAGGGGAGAAGTGTTAAGTTTCTGGCATATGAAGGTGGGAAGTGCCTATAGCAGATCGATAGTTACATGGATAATGAAGGGAGCATGGGTTGGAGGCACAAATGGTGGATATGCCAGGGAACTATATGGAAGCCCAGGACCCCGTTTTGAGCCCCTGTTCATCACTTACCCAGCTAGGGAAAAGCTTGGCTAGTGTCAAATCAGAACTGCAGCTGTCTCTCTGTCTCTCTTCCTGCTTGGGCCCTGCTCTCTCAATTTACGACTGTTTCCTTCTCCTCAGTAAGAACATTTCAAATGATGTACAGTAATACAGGGAAAGTGGGAAAAATTACCAGGAAGACCGAGTTCATGATGCATGCACTGACTTTCACAAAGGGTCCAGGGAAGAAGGCACACAGAGACAGTCAGAGAGACAGAATGACAGTAAGCGGGGGCACCCCTCAGAATTCAGGAGCATGAGCCTGTCCAGTAAGTTTAGGCTCCCCACTCAGCCTCCTTCATCTCACTGATGTATTCATTTTCTACAATGGATTTGATATGACAATCAGACAATTGATTGCTAAAACCTCGAGAGAAACTGTGCATCAGGGAAAGAATTGTCCAAAGGAGTAAATACTCCAAATCATTAGCTATATGCAGCTCCATCAGGACCTAATGAAAAAGGCTCGAAATGGAACTCATCCAGGAGACTCTCCACGTGGACATGCACCACAAGTTTCCTAGTCTGGCAACATACACAGGGCAGCTGCTAGTTCCCAGTGCAAGCCTCAGGGCAAAAAGCTCTCCCTCTTCATTGTCTCAGAATTCAAAAACCTCCTACAGTGTGTTAATTGATGAAAGGTTCAAACCTGGCTTGTAGAGGTTGTAAGGCAGCACTTCTCATGCCCGCAAACCCCAGACAGCCCCAGCCTTCACCATATGCTGTACAAAAAGATATGACAGTAATGTGTGTGTTTGTGTGTATCTGTCTGTCTCACTGTGTGTGTCTGTGTGTGCTCAGAGCTCACCTGTAGTAGTCTGAGAGCATGGGTGGCAAGGTAGCCAGCCTCACCTGCAACTTATGTACAGAGAACCTAGCTGGTCAGGGCAAGCCAGCTAGCCCAGATTCTGGCTAGGCCAGAATGCATATGCAAAGGGACTCTCATATCTAAATCTCCTGAGTTCCCAATTCAATCCCATGCCTCACTATCTATCATCCAGGGGAAGCTGGGGCACCCCTCAGAGTTCAGGACCATGAGCTTGTCCAGTCATGTTTGGCTGCCTACTCAGCCTCCAGGCTCTCATTCCACTGCTCAGGGTAGCAGATTCCAAGCACAGAAAGTACCCAAAAAGAGCTGTGTTTCAACAAAGATGGGAACTTTGTTCGACTAAACAAAAGTGGATGAACCCGGTCCCCTACACCTACCCTTTGGGTCTGGCTAAGGCAATTGCTCCTGTGGCCTCCCATCCCTGATCATGGTGTCCTGGTGTCCACACATCACACTGAGAGATTCCCAGACGTAGGCATGCATGAGTGTCCATAACAAAGTCTCTCTGCTTGCAGGAAGCACAAACTTCTGGGGCCCTTGCAATGGACAGACAAAAGAAAGATGGATGCCTCCATTGGTGAATTTGGAGATTCCAGTGGAGATCACAGCCCCGCCCCTCACCTGAGGGTCTGGCTGCTGCTAATAAAGGCAATTGGAAACACCTGTTACCACTTGGGCCCTGAGGACATACTCGGGAATCCCTCCAGGAGCAAGCAGGCTGGCAGACCTCCTGACCCCCGGATAGCTGTGCTCCGAGTTGGGCAGCTCTTCTGTCCAGAGGTGAGCATATTCCCTAGATACAATAAAGAACTTCAGGTTTCAAAAGGATTTGAAAACCCCATGAGGCACTTGGAAAAGACATTTTACAGCCATAAAACAACCTCTTTCAGAACCCTGGAAGCTTCTGTTTTGCTTGGAATATCTGGACACTGGTGTGTCCATCAGTACCATAGATCCTTTACATTCGGCTTAATAGAGGGAAAGCACAATGTGTGTGCCAGGGGGATAGTTTCACTTCTTGGCACTGCTGGTTGAGATGCCAGGGAACTATGTGGAAGCCCAGGACCCCGTTTTGAGCCACTGCTCACCATTTACCCAGCTAGGGAAAAGCTGGGCAAGTGTCAAATCAGAACTGCAGCTGTCTCTCTGTCTCTCTTCCTGATTGGGCCCTGCTCTCTCAATTTATGACTGTTTCCTTCTCTTCTCCCCAATAAGAAAGTTACAAATGATGTACAGAAATACAGGGAAAGTGAGAAAAATTACCCCCGTGCCCACGATTACATGTAACTGTTAACTGTAAAGCATTCATCACCCAAGAAAGAACAGAATAAATATTTGTGAGGTTAAAAACATTGTAGGTTAAATAGGGAACATTCTTTAGAGCCATGCAATACTAAGCCATTGTGCATTGGATGTCACTGTCAAAAACATTGCAGTAGTAGTTGTAGTAGTGTGTAGTATCCGCAAAAGGAAATGTATTGTTTGTCAAAAGCTCCCTTCAAGTATAAGAGAAAATCTATCAGGCAGAAGAAATGACCCCTCATGTTATATGGGACTAAATAAATAAATAAATAAACAAAAAATAAATAAATATGCAAATAAATGGGGATGATCTAGGAGGATTTGAAAAAAATAAAAACAAAAACCACAGAAAGACCTGATTACAGCAGAATTATACAAAATGTCTGCTGAGAAACAGAGGGCTGCTTCAAAACTTCCCTTACACTTCAGAGTCCAGGCAAATTAAGAATTCCAGAGAATGAAAAGGCACACATATTGCAGCTTACACAAGAAAATGGAGGCAAGTTCTGTGCTATGATAATTACAATGAGGATACTGATAGAAAGGCTATTGGAAATGCTCCTAGAAGGCTTATAATTTATAATTCTAGTGAATCCTGCTCCAACTATGTGACCAATTATTTATAAGTAGGCTGTTATAAATGTGGTAATTCTGCATTAAGATCAAATAAAAAGGTCTACAATTCTAAAAATGACTGATATATATATATATATATATATATATGCATATATATGTACATACATGTAAGTGTATCTTTATTATAGACTCTGAGGGATACTGGCATGGCTATGAGGAGACAGAGTCTGGCTTGTGCCAGAGAGACTTACAAAGCTGAGGCTCAAGAAACCTAGGTGAAATCGCCAACAAAACAAGCCAGAGCTCAGCAGTGCCCTGGTGACTCACTTTGTATATCAGGGCCTTTCAGTAAAATAAGTATATAAGTAAAATATTAATGAGTGCAGACAGAGTAAGTGAGAGCCTGTGAGAGTCAGAGACAGCGAAGGCAAGAATAGAAATAGAAGAGTGGGAAAGAAACCAGAATTCAAAAACCTCCCACACTGTGTTCATACATGACAGGTTAAAACCTGGTTTGTAGAGATTGTAAGGCAGGAGTCTCATGTCCACAGACCCCAGACCACCCCAGCCTTCCCCATATGTGTGTAGTATTTACCACAGGAAATGTATTGTGAGTGTAAACTTCCCTTCAATAATAAAAGAAATATCTATCAAGCAGAAGAAATTACCCCTCATGTAATATAGGACTAAATAAATAAGAAAATAAATGAGGATGATATAGGAGGATTTGAAAAAAATGAAAAATAAAAACAAAAAGAACAAGAAGACCTGATTACAGCAGAAAATGAAAACCATCTGCTGAGAAACAGAGGGCTGCTTCAAAAATTCCGAGACACTTCAGAGTCCAGGGAAATTAAGATTTCAGGAGAATGAAAAGAAAATCATATGTACTGATGCTTACACTAGAGAATGGAGGCAAGTTCTGCACTATGATAATTACAATAAGGATGCTGATAGAAATGCTATTAGAAATGCTACTGGAAAGTTCTTTTATTTATAATTGTACTGAATCCTGCTCCAACTAGGTGGACAATTATTAATGAAAAAGAAAGCTGTTGTAAATGTGTTAATTCTGAGAAAGATCAATTACATAGGTCGACAATTCTATAAATGATATATATATATATATATATATGATGTAAATGTTTATTATAAAGTCTGACATAGACTGCCATGTAAATGAGGAGACAGAATATGGCTTGTGTCATAGAGACTTACAAAGCTGTGGCTTCAGTAGCCTACGTGATATCACCAACGAAAAAAGCCAGAGCTCAGCAGTGCTCTGGTAACTATTTGTATATCTGGGCCTGTCAGTAAAATAAGTATATAAGTAAAATATCAACCAGTGAAGAGAGAGTGTGTTAGAGCATGTGAGAGTTAGAGCCGGAGAAGGCGAGAAGAGAAATAGATGAGTTGGAAAGAGATCAGAATTCAAACACCTCCTACACAGTGTTCATTGATGTCAGGTTCAAATCTGGCTTGTAGAGATTGTAAGGCAGCAGCTCTCATTCCCACAGACCCTATACAGCCCAATCCTTCATCATATGCTGTACTACCAGATCTGACAATAATATGTGCGTGTGTCTGTCTATCTGTCTGTGTGTGTCTGTGTGTGCTCAGAACTCACCTATAGTAAACTCAGAGCATGGGTGTAAAGGTAGCCAGCCTCACCTGCAACTTATGTACAGAGAACCTAGCTGGTCAGGGCAAGCCAGCTAGCCCAGATTCTGGCTAAGCAAGAATGCATATGAAAAGGGACTCTCATGTCTAAATCTCCTGAGTTCCCTATTCAATCCCATGCCTCACTATCTATCATCCAAAAACTGCCAGGTAAGCTGGGGCACCAGTCAGAATTCAGGGGAATGAGCCTGTCCAGTCACGTTTAGCTGCCTATTCAGCCTCCAGACTGTCAGTCCACTGCTCAGGGAAGCAGATTACAAGCCCAGAAAGAGCTGTGTTTCAACATAGATGGGAACTGTGTTTGACCAAACAATAGTGGATGTACCTGGTCCCTCACACCTACACTTTGGGTCCGGCTAAAGCAATTGCTCCTTTGGCCTCACAATCCATGATCATGGTGTCCTGGTGTCCACACATCACACTCAGAGAGATTCCCAGAAGTAGGCATGCATGAGTGTCCCATACAAAGTAGTTCTGCTTGCAGGAAGCACAAACTCCCCGGGCCCTTGCTATGGAGAGACAAAAGGAAGATGGATGGCTCCATTGGTGGAATTAGGAGCTTCCAGTGGATATCATGGCCCCGCCAATCACCTGAGGGCCTGGCTGCTGCTAATAATGGCAATTGGAAACACCTGTTACCACTTGGGGCCTGAGGACATACTCAGGAATCCCTCCAGGAGCTAGCAGGCTGGCAGACATCCTGACCCAGGGATAGCTGTGCTTCTAGTTGGGAGGACCTTCGGGCCAGAGGTGAGAATATTCCCTAGATCCAAGAAAGATCTTCAGGTTTCAAAAGGATTTGAACCCCCAGGAGGCACTTGGAAACCACATTTCACAGCCACCAAAAACCCTCTTTCTGAACTCTGAAAGCTTCCATTTTGCGTGGAAAATCTGGACACTGGTGTGGCCATCAGTACCAAGGATCCTTTACATTTGGCACAATAGAGGGAAAGCACAATGTGTGTGCCATGGTGGTACTGTTTCACTTCTCTTCACCTGGGCTCTCATGGAATAAGGAGGAGAATGTGATGCAGGAAACTGAGGAGGGCTGCATTAAGGCTGAGTGTCAGCCACAGGGCCCTGGAGAATGGGAGTCAAGCACAGAGGGCCTGGACAGCTGCAGCTGGAGATGGACATATGCCTGTTACCTGCAGCAGGAACGCTGTCTCCTCAGTTCTCCTCTGTACTACGCCATATTCAGGAGACTAATTAATCCAAAGGGCAAAGAAAGGAAAATATCAACTCCAGGAAGACCGAGTTCACAATGCATGCAATGACTTCCAGGAAGGGTCCAGGAAAGAAGGCACTTAGAGACAGTCAGAGAGACAGAATGACAGTGACTGAAAAGGACTGAAATTCTGGCCCTGTGTTGATCAGTGCCAGAGCACTGAGGACAAACCCTCCATGCCCATGCATACTTCTTACAAGTGGCATTGTTATTTTATGTTTGTGAGGAAAGGTTACAATTAGAACATCTAGGTCTTGGCCCACTCTGAGAAGCAACACTTGGCCTGCAGCCCACTCTCCAAAACTGTCCTTGACTCTCCAAATTAGAAATAGTTTTAGTGATGCTCCAGCCAAGATGCAGGCTGGCATATTTCATCTTCCTGGTCCAGCCTCAGCCTGTCCTGTGTGCACGGAACTTCACTATGTCTATTTCTTCTTTGATTTACAGTTTTGGGATAGGACTCCTTGGACAAAATGAGCAAGAAGGAAGTAGATGTTTTGGCAGTTGTAGTTTGTGCTGAGAGATATCTGTAGAGTGACAAGAGGCAAATGAATGGCTCTGTGATATGTCTCTCATGACTGTGGCTCAGAAGGGTTGGTGTATCCGCATTATTACCCGAATCCAGAGCTGTGCAGGTCTCTAGCTAAAATATATTTTCAGACCTCTACATGTTACAATATATATATATATATATATATATATATATATATATATATATAGAGAGAGAGAGAGAGAGAGAGAGAGAGAGAGAGCAAGACACTGATGTAGTCATTTTCTACAATGGATGCGATATGACATTCAGACAATTGATTGCTAAAACCTGGAGAGAAACTGTGCATCAGGAAAAGAATTGTCCATAGTAGTAAAATCTCCAAATCATTAGCTATATGCAGCTGTTTCTCTGTCTCTCTTCCTGCTTGGACCTGCTCTCTCAATTTATGACTGTTTCCTTCTCCTCAGTAAGAAAGTTACAAAGGATGTACAGAAATACAGGGAATGTGGGAAAAATTACCCCTGAGCCCACTATTACATGTAACTGTTGACAGTAAACCATTCATCCCCCAAGAAAGAACATTATAAATATTTGTGAGGTTAAAAACATTGTAGGTTAAATAGTGAATATTCTTTAGAGCCATGCAATACTAATCCATTGTGTGTTGGATGTCACTGTCAAAAACAGTCCAGTTGTAGTTGTAGTAGTGTGTAGTATCTGCAAAAGGAAATATATTGTGTGTCAAAAGTTCCCTTCAGTTATAAGAGAAAATTTATCAGGCAGAAGATATGACCTCTCATGTGATATGGGACTAAATAAATAAATAAATATGCAAATGAATGGGGATGATCTAGGAGGATTTGAAAAAAATAACAAAAACCACAGGAAGACCTGATTAAAGCAGAAATATAGAAAATGTCTGCTGAGAAACAGAGGTCTGCTTCAAAACTTCCCTGACACTTCAGGGTCCAGGCAAATTAAGAATTCCCAAGAATGAAAAGAAAGGCATACGTATTGAAGCTTACACTAGAATATGGAGGCAAGTTCTGTGCTATGATAATTACAATGAGGATACTGATAGAAAGACTATTGGAAATGTTCCTGGAAGGTATATAATTTATAATTGTAGTGAATCCTACTCCAACTATGTGACCAATTATTTATAAATAAGGAGGCTGTTATAAATGTGGTAATTCTGCATTAAGATCAAATAAAAAGGTCAACAATTCTAAAAATGACTGATATATATGTATATATATGTATAGACTGTTTTCATTCATGACAGGTTCAAACCTATATTGTAGAGATTGTAAGGCAACAGCTCCAATGCCCAAAGACCCCAGACAACCCAAGCCTTCACTATATGTGTGTAGTATTTGCCCCAGGAAATGCATTGGGCATCAAGAGTTCCCTTCAATTATAAGAGAAAATATATCAAACAGAAGAAATAACACTCATGTGATACCTGACTGAATAAATAAATATGCAAATAAATGGGGATGATTTAGGAGGACTTGAAAAAATAAAAATAATGAAAATAAAATACAACAAGAAGACCTGATTACAGCAGAAACATAGAAATCATCTGCTGAGAAACAGACTGCTGCTACAAAAATTCCCTAACACATCAGGGTCCAGGGAAATTAAGATGTCCGGAGAAAGAAAACAAACACATATGTATTGAAGCTTACACTAGAAAAAGAAGGGACGTTCTGAGCTATGATAATTACAATAAGGAAGCTGATAGAAACATGATTAGAAATGCTACTGGAAGGTTCTATTATTTATATTTGTATTAGATGCAGCTCCAACTATATGGCCATTATTTCTGAAAAACTAGGCTGTTATAAAAGTGGTAATTCTGAATTAAGGTAAAATACATAGTTCGACAATTCTAAAAGTATCAGATATATAAATGTATATATATATATATATATATGTATATCTTTATTATAAACTCTGAGTGATACTGGCATGGAAATGAGGAGACAGAATATGGCTTGTGTCAGAAAGACTTACAACCTGAGGCTCCAGTAGCCTAAGTGAAATCGCCAATACAACAAGCCAGAGCTCAGCAGTGCTTTGGTAACTCTCTTTGTATATCTCGGCCTGTCAGTAAAATAAGTATATAAGTAAAATATTAATGAGTGAAGACCGAGTGTGTGAGAGCATGTGAGAGTTAGAGAAAGAGAAGGAGAGAAGAGAAATAGACGAGTTGGAAAGAGACCAGAATTCAAAAACCTCCTACAATGTGTTCATTGATGACAGGTTCAAACCTGGCTTGTAGAGATTTTAAGGCAGCAGCTCTTATGCCCACCGACCCCAGACTACACCAGCCTTCACCATATGCTGTACTACCAGACCTGACAGTAATGTGTGTGTGTCTGTCTGTCTGTCTGTCTGTCTATCAGTGTGTGTCTGTGTGTGGTCAGAACTCACCTATAATAGTCTAAGAGCATGGGTGGGAAGTTAGCCAGCCTCACCTGCAACTTATGTACAGAGAACCTAGCTGTTCAGGGTTAGCCAGCTAGCCCAGATTCTGGATAAGCAAGAATGCACATGCAAAGGGACACTCATGTCTCCCTCACTTGAGTTGCCTATGCAATCTCATGCCTCACTATCATCCTAACAAAGCCAATGGGGTAAGCTGGGGCACCCGTTAGAATTCAGAGGCAGGAGCCTGTCCAGTCACGTTTGAATGGCTACTCTGCCTCCAGCCTCTCAGTCCACTGCTCAGGGCAGGAGATTCCAAGCCCAGAATGAACCCAGAAAGAGCTGTGTTTCAACATAGATGGGAAGTGTATTTGACCAAACAATCGTGGACGAACCCTGCCACTCAACCTACCCTTTGGGTCTGGCAAAGCAATTGCTCCTGTGGCCTCACAATCCCTGATCAGGGTGTCCTGGGGTCCACACATCACACTCAGAGAGATTCCCAGAAGTAGGCATGCATGAGTGTCCCATACAAAGTCGCTCAGCTTGAAGGAAGCACAAACTCCCTATGCCCTTTCTATGGAGAGAAAAAAGGAAGATGGATGCCACCATTGGTTGAATTACGAGCTTCCAGTGGAGATCACAGCCCCGCCCCTACCTGAGGGCATGGCTGCTGCTAATAAAGGCAATTGGAAACACCTGTTACCTCTTGGGGCCTGAGGACATACTCAGGAAACCCTCCAGGAGCTAGCAGGTTGGCAGACCTCCTGACCCCAGGATAGCTGTGCTCCTAGTTGGGAGGGCCTTCGGGCCAGAGGTGAGAATATACCCTAGATACAAGAACGAACTTCAGGTTTCAAAAGGATTTGAATCCCCAAGAGGCACTTGGAAAAGACATTTCACAGCCATCAAAACCCCCTCTTTCTGAACCCTGGAAACTTCCGTTTTGCATGGAAAATCTGGACAATGCTGTGGCCGTAAGTACCACAGATCCTTTACATTAGGCCCAATAGAGGGAAAGCACAATGTGTGTGAAAGGGTGGTAGAGTTTCTCTTCTCTTGACCGGGGCTCTCATGGAATAAGGACAAAGATGTGGTGCAGGAAATTGAGGAGGGCTGCATTTAGGCTGAGTGTCAGCCACAAGGCCCCGGTGAATGGCAGTCAAGCACAGAGGGCCTGGACAACCGCAGCTGCAGATTGACATATGCCTGTTATCTGCAGCTGGAACGCTGTCTCTTCAGTTTCCCACTGTACTATGCCATATGCACCAGACTAAGTAATACAAAGGGCAAAGAAAGGAAAATTTCAACACCAGGAAGACCGAGTTCACGATGCATGCACTGACTTCCAAGATGGGTCCTGGGAAGAAGGCACGTAGAGACAGTCAGAGAGACAGAATGACAGTGACTAAAAAGGGCAGAAATTCTGGCCTTGTGTTGATCAGTGCCAGAGCACTGAATACAAACCCTCCATGTACATGCATTCTTCTTACAAGTGGCATTGTTATATTGTTTGTGTGGAAAGGTTACACTTAGAACATCTAGGTCTTAGCTCACTCTGAGAAGCAACACTTGGCCTGCAGCCCACTCTCCAAAACTGCCCTAGCCTCTCCAAATTGCAAGTAGTTTTAGTGATGCTCCAGCCAAATGCAGGCTGGCATATTTCATCTCCCTGGTCCAGCCTCAGCCTGTTCTGTGTGCAGGGAACTGAACTATGTCTATTTCTTCTTTGATTTACTGATTTGTGATAGGACTCGATGGACAAAAAGAGCAAGAGTGAAGTACATGATTTGGCAGCTGTAGTTTGTGCTGAGATTTGGAGAGTGACAAGAGGTAATCGAATGGCTCTGTGAGATGTCTCTGATGACTGTGGCTCTGAAGGGCCATGTGTATACGCATTACTACCGAAATCCAGAGCTGTGCTGGACTCTAGCTAAAATATATTTTCAGACCTCTACATGTTACATATACATATATATATATATATATATATATATATATATATATATATACAGAGAGAGAGAGAGAGACAGAGAGAGAGACAGAAAGAGAGACAGAGAGAGAGACAGAGAGAGCAAGACACTGATGTAGTCATTTTCTACAATGGATGCGATATGACATTCAGACAATTGATTGCTAAAACTTGAGGAGAAACTGTTCATCAGGAAAAGTATTGACCAAAGGAGTAAAATCTCTAAATCATTAGCTATATGCATCTCCAATGGGACCTAGCGAAAAAGGCTTGAGAAGGATCTCATCCACGAGACTCTCCACATGGACAGGCACCACAAGTTTCCTAGTCTGGCAACACACACTGGGCAGCTGCTAGTTCCCAGTGCAAGCCTCAGGGCAAAAAACCTCTCCCTCTTCAGTGTCTTTACATCTGAATATAAGAAAATTGACCAAGGGCCAAGGAGAGCTACAACGGTGTCAATACTGAGGTGTAAATCAGAAAGTGCCATGTGTTTGGCACAAAATCACCTGTACTACAGTTATTCTGTTGTTCTCTCTCTCTCTCCCTCCCTCACACACACACAAACGCACACAAACACACACTCTCACAGTTACACGCACACACATATCCTCAGAGGCACAGTCACAAACGGAGTTATACACATCCACACTGGACAGCTTCTGCAAGGCAGGGCCCTAGTTGAACCCTGCTTTGCACTTCCTGGAAGCACGGAAAGCCTTTTAAGGCCAGCTCTGAGCTCCCATTGTAGGGCTTAATTCAGATGTCCCGCAGACAGGGCACCAGCCATACTCTGATATGCCAGAGGCCTAGGCCACGCCCAGAACCCCTGCCAGCAATATCATTGGCCAGTGTGCTAGGACACGCCCAGGAGTTTCAAGGCCCCTAGTCATTGATTGGCCAGCAACCTTTAGCACTGCCCACATGGCCCTGCATCCCGCTGATTGGGCAGCATCTGGAAGGCCAATCCACCAGCCACTTCTCCTGGAAAGAGATGAGAATTCAAAAACCTACTACACTGTGTTCAGAGACGAAATGTTCAAACCTTTCTTGTAGAGATTGTAAGGCAGTAGCAGGCTGCCAGACCTCCAAACCCCGGGATAGCTGTGCTCCTAGTTGGGAGGGCCTTCTGGCCAGAGGTGAGAATATTCCCTAGATACAAGAACGAATATCAAGTTTCAAAATTATTTGAAACCCCAGGAGGCACATGGAAAAGAATTTTCACAGCCATCAAAACACCTTTTTTCTGAACACTGGAAGCTTCCGTGTTGCATGGAAAATCTGGACACTGGTGTGGCCATCAGAACCACAGATCCTTTACATTTGGCCCAATAGAGGGAAAGAGCAATGTGTGTGCCAGGGTGGTAGAGTTTCACTTCTCTTGACCTGGGATCTCATGGAATAAGGACAAGGATGTGGTGCAGGAAATTGAGGAGGGCTGCATTTAGGCTGAGTGTTAGCCACAGGGCCCTGGAGAATGGGAGTCAAGCAAGAGGACCTGGACAGCTGCACCTGGAGATGGACATATGCCTGTTACCTGCAGCAGGAACTCTGTCTCCTAAGTTCTCCTCTGTACTACACCATAAGCAGGAGACTAAGTAATCCAAAGGACAAAAAAGGAAAATTTCAACACCAGGAAGACTGAGTTCACGATGCATGCACTGACTTCCACGAAGGGTCCAGGGAAGAAGGCACGTAGAGACAGTCAGAGAGACAGAATGACAGTGACTGAAAAGGACAAATTCTGGCCCTGTGTTGATCAGTTCCAGAGCACTGAAGACAAACCCTCCATGCCCATGCATACTTCAGACAAGTGGCATTGCTATTTTATGTTTGTGAGGAAAGGTTACACTTAGAACATCTAGGTCTTAGCCACTCTGAGAAACAACACTTGGCCTGTAGCACACTCTCCAAATCTGCCCTCACCTCTCCAAATTGGAAGTAGTCTTACTGATGCTCCAGAAAATTTGCAGGCTAGCGTATTGCATCTCCCTTGTCCAGCCTCAGCCTGTCCTCTGTGCAGGGAACTGCACTATGTCGATTTCTTCTTTGATTTACAGTTTTGGAATAGGACTCGGTGGACAAAATAAGCAAGAGGGAAGTAGATGATTTGCCAGAGGTAGTTTGTGCTGAGAGAGATTTGTAGAGTAATAACCGATATGGCTCTGTGAGATGTCTCTCATGTCTGTGGCTCAGAAGGGCCAGGTGTATCCATTTTACTACCCTAATCCAGAGCTGTGCAGGTCCATGGCTAAAAAATACTTTCAGACCTCTACAAGTTATATATAGAGAGAGGGATATATATATATAGAGAGACTGATGTAGTCATTTTCTACAATGGATTCGATATGACATTCAGACAATTGATTGCTAAAACCTGAAGAGAAAGTTTGCATCAGGAAAAGAATTGTCCAAAGGAGTAAAATCTCCAAATCATTAGCTATATGCAGCTCCAACGGGACCGATCGAAAAAGAAGGAACTCATCAAGGAGACTCTCCACATGGACAGGCACCACAAGTTTCCTAGTCTGGAAACACAAACAGGGCATCTGCTAGTTCCCAGTGAAAGCCTCAGGGCAAAAACATCTCCCTCTTCAGTGTCTCAGAATTCAAAAACCTCCTACACCTTGTTCATTGATGAAAGGTTGGAAGTTGGCTTGTAGAGATTGTAAGGCAGTAGCTCTCATGCCCACAGACCCCAGACAGCCCCAGCCTTCACCATATGCTGTACTACCAGACCTAACAGTAATGTGTGTGTGTGTGTGTGTGTGTGTGTGTGTGTCTGTATGTCTGTTTGTCTGACTCTGTGTGTCTGTGTGTGCTTAGAGCTCACCTGTAGTAGTCTCAGAGCATGGGTGGCAAGGTAGCCAGCCTCCCCTGCACCTTATGTACAGAGAACCTAGCTGGTCAGGGCAAGCCAGCTAGCCCAGATTCTGGCTAAGAAGAATGCATATGCAAAGGGACTCTCATGCCTAAATCTCCTGATTTCCCTATTCAATCCCATGCCTCACTATCTATCATCCAAAAACTGGCAACGGGGGAAGCTGGGGAACCCTTCAGAATTCAGGGGCATGATCCTGTCCAGTCATATTTGGCTGCCTACTTAGCCTGAAGGCTCTCAGTCCACTGCTTAGGGCAGCAGATTCCAAGCACAGAAAGTACCCAGAAAGAGCTGTGTTTCAACATAGATGGGAACTGTGTTTGACCAAATAGTGGATGAATACGGCCCCTTACACCTCCCCTTTGGGTCTGGCTATGGCAATTGCTCCTGTGGCCTCACAATCCCTGAACATGATGTCCTGGTGTCCATACATCACACTCATAGAGATTCCCAGAAGTAGGCATCCATGAGTATCCCATAGAAAGTCTCCCTGCTTCCAGGAAGCACAAACTTTCCGGGCCCTTGCTATGGAGAGACAAAAGGAAGATTGATGATTCCATTGTCTGAATTAGGAGTTTCCAGTGGAGATCACAGCCCCGCCACTCACCTGAGGGTCTGGCTGCTGCTAATAAAGGCAACTGGAAACACCGGTTACCACTTGGGACCTGGGGACATACTCAGTAATCTCTCCAGGAGATAGTAGGCTGGCAGACTTCCTGACCCCAGGATAGCTGTGCTCCTAGTTGGGAGGGCCTTCTGGAAACCCCAGGAGGCACTTGGAAAAGACATTTCACAGCCATCAAAACACCCTCTTTCAGAACCCTGGAAGCTTCCCTTTTGCGTGGAAAATCTGGACACTGGTGTGGCCATCAGTACCACAGTTCCTTTACATTCGCTTAATAGAGCGAAAGCACAATGTGTGTGCCAGGGGGATAGAGTTTCACTTCTCTTCACCTGGGCTCTCATGGAATAAGTACAAGGACGCTGTGCAGGAAGGTGAAGAGGGCTATATTTAGGCTGAGTGTCAGCCTCAGGGCCCTGGAGAATGGGAGTCAAGCACTGAGGGCCTGGACAACTCAAGCTGCAGATGGACATATGCCTGGAACCTGCAGCAGCAACGCTGTCTCCGCAGTTCCCCTCTGTACTACACCATGTGCAGGAGACTAAATAATGCAAAGGGTAAAGAAAGGAAAATTTCAACACCAGGATGACTGAGGTCACGATGCATGCACTGACTTACAGTAAGGGTGCAGGGAAGGAGGCACATAGAGACAGTCAGAGAGACAGAATGACAGAGACAGAAAAGGACTGAAATTCTGACCCTTTGTTGATCAGTGCCAGAGCACTGAAAACAAACCCTCCATGCCCATGCATTCTTGTTACAAGTGGCATTGCTATTTTATGTTTTTGAAGAAATGTAACCCTTAGAACATCTAGGTCTTAGCCACTCTGAGAAGCAACACTTGGCCTGCAGCCCACTTTCCAAAACTGCCCCACCTCTCCAAATTGGAAGTAGTCTTAGTGATGCTCCAGCCAAGATGCAGGCAGGCATATTGCATATCCCTGGTCCAGCCTCAGCCTGTCCTGTGTGCAGGCAACTTCACTATGTCTATTTCTTCTTTGCTTTAGAGTTTTGGAATAGGACTCGGTGGACAAAATGAGCAAGAGGGATGTAGATGATTTGGCAGCGGTAGTTTGTGCTGAGAGAGATTTGTAGAGTGATAAATGATATGGCTCTGTGAGATGTCTCTTATGACTGTGGCTCAGAGGGCCTGGTGTATCCACTTTACTACCCTAATACAGAGCTCTGCAGGTCTCTAGCTAAAAATATTTTCAGACCTCTACAAGTTACATATATATAGAGATAGAAAGATAGAGAGAGTGAGACACTGATATAGTCATTTTCTACAATGGATTTGATATGACATTCAGACAATTGATTGCTAAACCTCGAGAGAAACTGTGCATCAGGAAAAGAATTGTCCAAAGGAGTAAAATCTCCAAATCATTAGTGATATGCAGCTCCAACGGGACCAATTGAAAAAGGCTCGAGGAGGAACTCATCCAGGAGACTCTCCACATGGACAGGCACCACAAGTTTCCTAGTCTGGCAACACACATTGGGCAGCTGCTAGTTCCCAGTGCAAGCCTCAGGGCAAAAGCCTCTCCCTCTTCAGTGTCTCAGAATTCAAAAACCTCCTACATTGTGTTCATTGATGACAGGATCAATCCTGGCTTGTAGAGATTGTAAGGAAGCAGCTCTCATGCCCACAGACCCCAGACAGCCCCAGCCTTCACCATATGCTGTACTACCAGAACTGACAGTAATGTGTGTGTGTGTGTGTTTGTGTGTGTGTGTGTCTGTCTGTTTGTCTGACTGTGTTTGTCTGTGTGTGCTCAGAGCTCACCTGTAGTAGTCTCAGAGCATGGATGGCAAGGTAGCCAGCCTCACCTGCAACTTATGTACAGAGAACCTAGCTGGTCAGGGCATGCCAGCTAGCCCAGATTCTGGCTAATCAAGAATGCATATGCAAAGGGACTCTCATGTCTAAATCTCCTGATTTCCCTATTCAATCCCATGCCTCACTATCTATCATCCAAAATCTGGCAACGGGGGAAGCTGGGGAACCCTTCAGAATTCAGGTGCATGAGCCTGTCCTGTCACGTTTGGCTGCCTACTTAGCCTCCAGGCTCTCAGTCCACTGCTCAGGGCAGCAGATTCCAAGCACAGAAAGTACCCAGAAAGAGCTGTGTTTCAACATAGATGGGAACTGTGTTTGACCAAACAATAGTGGATGAACCCGGTCCCTTACACCTACCCTTTGGGTCCGGCTAAGGCAATTGCTCCTGTGGCCTTACATCCCTGATCATGGTCTCCTGGTGTCCACACTTCACACTCAGAGAGATTCCCAGAAGTAGGCATGCATGAGTGTCCCATACAAAGTCTCTCTGCTTGCAGGAAGAACAAACTCCCCGGGCCCTTGCTATGGACAGACAAAAGAAAGACGGAAGCCTCCATTGGCTGAATTCGGTGCTTCCAGTGGAAATCACTGCCCCGAACCTCAGCTGAGGGCCTGGATGCTGCTAATAAAGGCAATTGGAAACACCTGTTACCACTTGGGCCCTGAGGACATACTCAGGAATCCCTCCAGGAACTAGCAGGCTGGCAGACATCCTGACTCAGGATAGCTGTGCTCCTAGTTGGGTGGCCCTTCTGGCCAGAAGTGAGAATATTCCCTAGATACAAGAAAGAACTTCAGGTTTCAAAAGGATTTGAAAACCCCATGAGGCACTTGGAAAAGACATTTCACAGCCATCAAAACACCCTCTTTCAGAAAACTGGAAGCTTCCGTTTTGCATGGAAAATCTGGACACTGGTGTGGCCATCAGTACCACAGATCCTTTACATTCGGCTTAATAGAGGGAAAGCACAATGTGTCTGCCAGGGGAATAGAGTTTCACTTCTCTTCACCTGGTCTCTCATGGAATTAGGACAAGGACGCTGTGCAGGAAGGTGAGGAGGGCTGCATTTAGGCTGAGTGTCAGCCTCAGGGCCCTGGAGAATGGGAGTCAAGCACAGAGGGCCTTGACAGCTGTAGCTGCAGATGGACATATGCCTGGAACCTGCAGCAGCAAGGCTGTCTCAGCAGTTCCCCTCTGTACTACACCAAGTGCAGGAGACTAGATAATCCAAAGGACAAAGAAAGGAAAATTTCAACACCTGGATGACTGAGTTCACGATGCATGCACTGACTTCCAGTAAGGTCCCAGGAAAGAAGGCACGTAGCGACAGTTACTGTATTCATTGATGACAGGATCAACGCTGGCTTGTAGAGATTGTAAGGCAGCAGCTCTCATGCCCACAGACACCAGACAGCCCCTGCCTGCAAATAAATATGCAAATCAATGGGGATTATCTAGGAGGATTTGAAAAAAATAAAAACAAAAACCACAGGAAGACATGATTACAGCAGAATTATACAAAATGTCTGCTGAGAAACAGAGGGCTGCTTCAAAACTTCCCTTACACTTCAGGGTCCAGGCAAATTAAGAATTCCCAAGAATGAAAAGGCATACTTATTGAAGCTTACACAAGAAAATGGAGGCAAGTTCTGTGCTATGATAATTACAATGATGATACTGATAGAAAGGCTATTGGAAATGCTCCTGGAAGGTTTATAATTTATAATTGTAGTGAATCCTGTTCCAACTATGTGACCAATTATTTATAAGTAGGCTGTTATAAATGTGGTAATTCTGCATTAAGATCAAATAAAAAAGGTCAACATTTCTAAAAATGACTGATATATATATATATATATATGCATATATATGTACACATATGAAAGTGTATCTTTATTATAGACTCTGAGAGATACTGGCATGGCTATGAGGAGACAGAGTATGGCTTGTGCCAGAGAGACTTACAAAGCTGAGGCTCCAAAAACTTAGGTGAAATCGCCAACAAAGCAAGCCAGAGCTCAGCAGTGCCCTGGTGACTCACTTTGTATATCAGGGCCTTTCAGTAAAATAAATATATAAGTAAAATATTAATGAGTGCAGACAGAGTGAGTGAGAGCCTGTGAGAGTCAGAGACAGAGAAGGCAAGAAGAGAAATAGAAGAGTCGGAAAGATACCAGAAGTCAAAAACCTCCCACACTGTGTTCATACATGACAGGTTCAAACCTGGTTTGTAGAGATTGTAAGGCAGCAGTCTCATGCCCACAGATCCCAGACCACCCCAGCCTTCCCCATATGTGTGTAGTATTTACAACACGAAATGTATTGTGAGTGTAAACTTCCTTTCAATAATAAAAGAAATATCTATCAACAGAAGAAATTACCCCTCATATAATATAGGACTAAATAAGAAAATAAATGAGGTAGATATAGGAGAATTTGAAAAAAATGAAAAATAAAAACAAAAAGAACAAGACCTGATTACAGCAGAAAATGAAAACCATCTGCTGAGAAACAGAGGGCTGTTTCAAAAATTCCGAGACACTTCAGAGTCCAGGGAAATTAAGATTTCAGGAGAATGAAAAGAAAATCATATGTACTGATGCTTACACTAGAGAAAGGAGGCAAGTTCTGCACTATGATAATTACAATAAGGATGCTGATAGAAATGCTATTAGAAATGCTACTGGAAAGTTCTATTATTTATAATTGTACTGAATCCTGCTCCAACTAGGTGGACAATTATTAATGAAAAAGAAAGCTGTTGTAAATGTGTTCATTCTGAGAAAGATCAATTACATAGGTCGACAATTCTATAAATGAGATATATATATATATATATGGATGTACATGTTTATTATAAAGTCTGAATAGACTGCCATGTAAATGAGGAGACAGAATATGGCTTGTGTCATAGAGACTTACAAAGCTGTGGCTTCAGTAGCCTATGTGATATCACCAAAGAAACAAGCCAGAGCTCAGCAGTGCTCTGGTAACTCTCTTTGTATATCTGGGCCTGTCAGTAAAATAAGTATATAAGTAAAATATCAACCAGTGAAGACAGAGTGTGTGAGAGCATGTGAGAGTTAGAGACAGAGAAGGCAAGAAGAGAAATAGATGAGTTGGAAAGAGACCAGAATTCAAACACCTCCTACACTGTGTTCATTGATGGCAGGTTCAAACCTGGCTTGTAGAGATTGTAAGGCAGCAGCTCTCATGCCCACAGACCCTATACAGGCCCATCCTTCATCATATGCTGTACTACCAGATCTGACAATAATATGTGTGTGTGTCTGTCTATCTGTCTGTGTGTGTCTCTGTGTGCTCAGAGCTCACCTATAGTAGACTCAGAGCATGGGTGTAAAGGTAGCCAGCCTCACCTGCTACTTATGTACAGAGAACCTAGCTGGTCAGGGCAAGCCAGCTAGCCCATATTCTGGCTAAGCAAGAATGCATATGCAAAGGTACTCTCATGTCTAAATCTCCTGAGTTCCCTATTCAATCCCATGCCTCACTATCTATCATCCAAAAACTGCCAATGGGATAAGCTAAGGCACCCGTCAGAATTCAGGGGAATGAGCCTGTCCAGTCACGTTTGGCTGCCTACTCAGCCTCCAGACTGTCAGTACACTGTTCAGGACAGCAGAGTACAAGCCCAGAAAGAGCTGTGTTTCAACATAGATGGGAACTGTGTTTGACCAAACAATAGTGGATGTACCTGGCCGCTCACACCTACCCTTTGGGTCCGGCTAAAGCAATTGCTCCTGTGGCCTCACAATCCATGATCATGGTGTCCTGGTGTCCACACATCACACTCAGAGAGATTCCCAGAAGTAGGCATGCATGAGTGTCCCATACAAAGTCGCTCTGCTTGCAGGAATCACAAACTCCCCAGGCCCTTGCTATGGAGAGACAAAAGGAAGATGGATGCCTCCATTGCTGGAATTAGGAGCTTCCAGTGGAGATCATGGCCCTGCCAATCACCTTAGGGCCTGGCTGCTGCTAATAATGGCAATTGGAAAAACCTGTTACCACTTGTGGCCTGAGGACATAGTCAGGAATCCTTCCAGGAGCTAGCAGGCTGGCAGACCTCCTCACCCCGGGATAGCTGTGCTCCTACTTGGAGGGCCTTCGGGCCAGAGGTGAGAATATTCCCTAGATACAATAAAGAACTTCAGGTTTCAAAAGGATTTGAAACCCCATGAGGCACTTGGAAAAGACATTTCACAGCCATCAAAACACCCTCTTGCTGAACCCTGGAAGCTTCCGTTTTGCGTGGAAAATCTGGACACTGGTGTGGCCATCAGTACCACAGATCCTTTACATTCAGCCCAATAGAGGGAAAGCACAATGTGTGTGCCAGGGTCGTAGAGTTTCACTTCTCTTGACCTGGGCTCTAATGGAATAAGGACGAGAATGCGGTGCAGGAAACTGAGGAGGGCTGCATTTAGGCTGAGTGTCAGCCACAGCGCCCTGGAGAATGGGAGTCAAGCACAGAGGGCCTGGACAGCTGCAGCTGGAGATCGACATATGCCTGTTACCTGCAGCAGGAACGCTGTCTCCTCAGTTCCCTTCTGTACTACGCCATATGCACGAGACTAAATAATCCAAAGTGCAAAGAAAGGAAAATATCAACTCCAGGAAGACCGAGTTCAGGATGCATGCAATGACTTACACGAAGGGTCCAGGGAAGAAGGCACCCAGAGACAGTCAGAGAGACAGAATGACAGTGACTGAAAAGGACTGAAATTCTGGCCCTGTGTTGATCTGTGCCAGAGCACTGAAGACAAACCCTCCATGCCCATGCATACTTCTTACAAGTGGCACTGTTATTTTATGTTTGTGAGGAAAGGTTACACTTAGAACATCTAGGTCTTAGCCCACTCTGAGAAGCAACACTTGGCCTGCAGCCCACTCTCCAAAACTGTCCTTGCCTCTCCAAATTAGTAGTTTTAGTGATGCTCCAGCCAAGATGCAGGCTGGCGTATTTCATCTCCCTGGTCCAGCCTCAGCCTGTCTTGTGTGCACGGAACTGCACTATGTCTATTTCTTCTTTGATTTACAGTTTTGGGATAGGACTCCTTGGACAAAATGAGCAAGAAGGAAGTAGATATTTTGACAGCTGTAGTTTGTGCTGAGAGAGATCTGTAGAGTGACAAGAGGTAAACGAATGGCTCTGTGAGATGTCTCACATTACTGGGGCTCAGAAGGGCCAGGTGTATCCGCATTACTACCCGAATCCAGAGCTGTGCAGGTCTCTAGCTAAAATATATTTTTAGACCTCTACATGTTATATATATATATATATTGAGAGAGAGAGAGAAAGACACTGATGTAGTCATTTTCTACAATGGATGCGATATGACATTCAGAAAATTGATTGATAAAACCTGGAGAGAAACTGTGCATCAGGAAAAGAATTGTCCAAAGTAGTAAAATCTCCAAATCATTAGCTATATGCAGCTCAATTGGGACCTAGCGAAAAAGGCTTGAGAAGGAACTAATCCAGGAGACTCTCCACATGGACAGGCACCACAAGTTTCCTAGTCTGGCAACACACACAGGGCAGCTGCTAGTTCCTTGAGCAAACCTCAGGGCAAAATCCTCTCCCTCTTCAGTGTTTTTACATCTGAAAAGAAAAAAGTGTCCACGCACCAAGTAGAGCTACAATGGTGTCAATATTGAGCAGTAAATCAGAATGTGCCAAGTGTTTTGCATAAAATCTCCTTTGCCACAGTGATTCTGTTCTCTTTCTCTCCCTCCCACACACATACACACACACAAACATACACAAACACACACTCTCACAGTCACGCACGCACACATCCACAGAGGCACAGGTACAAATGGAGTTATACACATGCGCACGGGAGAGCTTCTGCAAGGCAGGGCCCTGGGCTGATCCCTGCTTCTCACTTCCTGGAAGCACGCCCGACTTTTAAGACTAGCTCTGAGCTCCCCTTGGCGGGCTTCCTTCAGAGGGCTACTCTCTGAGTCCCGCCCTCGCAATTTCTCCTCTGTTCTCATTAGCCAGCTCTTGGTTCAAGCCCCTGAAGGTGATGTTCCTCTTCTCTAATTGGCCAGCTTTCTCTATTTATATGCACTGGGCCCTCCCCTCAGACTCAGAGGGCATGGTCTCTTAGACCCGCCCCTTGTAACTGTCTGCCATCCTCTGTAGGCCCTGTTTCTGCTAACATGACCCAACAGCTCCTGTCTGGACCTGTCCTTAGGACACGGTCTGATTGAGCTAGGCTGGCCATGCTCTTGGGCACACCCATAATCACTATCTCCACTCCGGGCACTTGCCCCATAGTGCCTTAGTCCCACACTGGTGCTGCCCTCTTGTGAACACCCAGCAGAATGCAGCAGAGTACAGGGATTCACAAGCTCACAGTAGAGTCATCCCAGACAAAGAGAGAAAACCCTTCCACTTGCAAAGCCAAATGGAGGATCCATTTCCCCACAGGAAAGAACAGATGTCTAGGGCACTCTACGTCAATTTCAACCTTGCTGTCCATGGGCCACAAATCCCATAGTTCTCCTCATTCCACAGAATCACTACACTCAACTATGGGCTATGCTGTAACCTTGTGGACACACAGCAGAATGCAGCTGAGCTCCCCCATGCCACTCCTCTGAGTCTACACAGAAAATTACACACACCATGGGAATAGGAAAGGAAAGAACCCATCTGAGGACCACCTGGGAGTATGCACAACAGTGTCCAGAATATCCAATGTGCCATTCATATTTGAAAAACCACTTGTGCAGTGGAAACTTCCTTTGTCATTGCACAACCCAGTTCCTATGAATCTGCGTCAGGAATAAAGAAACAACAGCGGTAATCATAACTGAAACACACTTATGTACACTTACACACACACACACACACCCTCCCACAGAGACGCACACACTTTTCCCTGAAATAACGTGGATTGGGGTTGCTGTTTTGCACTCAAGTATAAGGTCAAAGTTTCATGGGTGGAGGGGAGAAGTGTTAAGTTTCTGGCATATGAAGGTCTGAAGTGCCTAGAGCAGATCTACACTTACATGGACAATGAAGGGAGCATGGGTTGGAGGCACAGCTGGTGGAGCTGATAGGGAACTATGTGGAAGCCCAGGACCCCGTTATGAGCCCCTGCTCATCACTTAACCAGATAGGGAAAAGCTGGGCTAGTGTCAAATCAGAACTGCAGCTGTTTCTCTGTCTCTCTTCCTGCTTGGGCACTGCTCTCTCAATTTATTACTGTTTCCTTCTCCTCAGTAAGAAAGTTACAAAGGATGTACAGAAATACAGGGAAAGTGGGAAAAATTACCCTTTAGCCCACTATTACATGTAACTGTTGACAGTAAACCATTCATCCCCCAAGAAAGAACAGAATAAATATTTGTGAGGTTAAAAAATTGTAGGTTAAATAGTGAACATTCCTTAGAACCATGCAATACCAATCCATTGTGCATTGGATGTCACTGTCAAAAAAGTCCAGTAGTAGTTGTAGTAGTGTGTCATATCTGCAAAAGGAAATGTATTGTGTGTCAAAAGTTCCCTTCAGTTATAAGAGAAAATTTATCAGGCAGAAGATATGACCCCTCATGTTATATGGGACTAAATAAATAAATAAATATGCAAATGAATGCTGATGAACTAGGAGGATTTGAAAAAAAATAAAAACAAAAACCACTGGAAGACCTGATTAAAGCAGAAATATAGAAAATGTCTGCTGAGAAACAGAGGGCTGCTTCAAAACTTCCCTGACACTTCAGGGTCCAGGCAAATTAAGAATTCCCGAGAATGAAAAGAAAGGCATACATATTGAAGCTTACACTAGAATATGGAGGAAAGTTCTGTGCTATGATAATTCCAATGAGGATACTGATAGAAAAGCTATAGGAAATGCTCCTGGAAGGCTTATAATTTATAATTGTAGTGAATCCTTTTCCAACTATGTGACCAATTATTTATGAATAATGAGGCTGCTATAAAGGTGGTAATTCTGCATTAAGATCAAATAAAAAGATCAACAATTCTAAAAATGACTGATATATATATATGTATATATATGTATATATATATATGTACATATATGTAAGTGTATCTTTATTATAGACTCTGAGGGATACTGGCATGGCTATGAGGAGACAGAGTATGGCTTGTGCCAGATTTCACCTAGGCTCCAGAAACCTAGGTGAAATCGCCAAATAAACAGCCAGAGATCAGCAGTGTCCTGGTGATTCTCTTTGTATATCTGGGCCTGTCAGTAAAATAATGTATATAAGTAAAATATTAATGAGTGCCGACAGAGTGAGTGAGAGCCTGTGAGAGTCAGAGACAGAGAATTCAAGAAGAGAAATAGAAGAGTGGGAAAGAGAACAGAAGTCAAAAACCTCCCACACTGTGTTCATACATGACAGGTTCAAACCTGGGTTGTAGAGATTGTAAGGCAGAAGTCTCAAGTCCACAGAACCCAAACCACCCCAGCCTTCACCATATGTGTGTAGTATTTACCACACGAAATGTATTGTGAGTGTAAATTTCCCTTCAATTATGAGAAAAATCTATCAAGCAGAAAAATGACCCCTCATAAATAAATAACCCCTTATAAATAAATAAATATGCAAATAAATGGGGACGATCTACAAGGATTTGAAAAAAAATGAAAAATAAAAACAAAAAGCACAAGAAGACCTGATTACAGGAGTGAATGAAAACCATCTGTTGAGAAACAGAGGGCTGCTTCAGAAATTCCGAGACACTTCAGAGTCCAGGGAAATTAAGATTTCAGGAGAATGAAAAGAAACTCATATGTACTGAAGCTTACCCTAGAGAAAGGAGGCAAGTTCTGTACTATGATAATTACAATAAGGATGCTAATAGAAATGCTATTAGAAATGCTACCGGAAGGTTCTATTATTTATAATTGTATTGAATCCTGCTCCAACTAGGTGTCCAATTATTAATAAAAAGGAAGCGGTTATAAATGTGTTAATTCTAATAAAGATCAATTACATAGGTCGACAATTCTAACAATAATATATATATATGTTTATTATAAAGTCTAAGAGATACTGCCATGGATATGAGGAGACAGAATATGGCTTGTGCTAGAGAGACTTACAAAGCTGGGACTCCAGTAGCCTAGGAGAAATCACCAACACAACAAGCCAGAGCTCAGCAGTGCTCTGGCAACTCTCTTTGTATATCTGGGCCTGTCAATAAAATAAGGATATAAGTAAAATATTACTGAGTGCAGACAGAGTGAGTGAGAGACTGTGAAAGTCAGAGACAGAGAGGGAGAGTAAAGAAATAGATGAGTTGGAAAGTGACCAGAAGTCAAAACTTCCTACACTGTGTTGATTGATGACAGGTTCAATCCTGCCTTGTAGAGATTGAAAGGCAGCAGCTCTCATGCCCACAGAACCCATATAGCCCCATCCTTCACCATATGCTGTACTACCACACCTGACAGTAATGTGTGTGTGAGTGTGTGTGTGTGTGTGTGTGTGTGTATGTCTGTGTGTGTCTGTGTGTGCTCAGAGTTCAACTATTGTAGTCTCAGACCATGGGTGTCAAGATACTCAGCCTCACCTGCAACTTATGTACAGGGAACCTAGCTGGACAGGGCAAGCCAGCTAGCCCAGATTGTGGCTAAGCAAGAATGCATATGCAAAGGGATTCTCATGTTTCCCTCTCCTGATTTCCCGATTAAATCCCATGCCTCACTATCATCCAAACACTGACAAGGGGTAAGCTGGGGCACCCCTCAGAATTCAGGGGCATGAGGCTGAGTAGGCAGTCACGTTTTGCTGCCTACTCAGCCTCCAGGCTTTCAGTCCACTGCTCAGGGCAGCAGATTACAAGCCCTTAAAGAACCCAGAAAGAGCTGTGTTTCAACATAGATGGGAACTGTGTTTGAAAAAACAATAGTAGATAAACCGGCCCCTTACACCTAATCTTTGGGTCCGGCTAAGGCAATTGCTCCTGTGGCTTCACAATCCCTGATCATGGTGTCCTGGTGTCCACACATCACACTCAGAGAGATTCCCAGAAGTAGGCATGCATGAATGTCCCATACAAAGTCGCTCTGCTTGCAGGAATCACAAACTCCCAGGGCCCTTGCTATGAAGAGACAAAAGGAAGATGGATGCCTCCATTGGCTGAATTAGGAGATTTCAGTGGAGATCACAGCCCCGCCCCTCACCTGAGGGCCGGGCTGCTGCTAATAAAGGCAATTGGAGACACCTGTTAACAATTGGGGCCTGAGGACATACTCAGGAATCCCTCCAGGAGCTAGCAGGCTGGCAGACTTCCCGACCCCTGGATAGCTGTGCTCCTAGTTGGGAGGGCGTTCAGGCCAGAGGTGAGAATATTCCCTAGATACAAGAAAGAACTTCAGGTTTCAAAAGGATTTGAAACCCCAGGAGGCACTTGGCAAAGACATTTCATAGAGATCAAAACACCCTCTTTCTGAACCCTGGAAGACAAACCACTGAAGACAAACCCTCCATGCCCATGCATACTTGTTACAAAGGGCATTGTTATTTTATGTTTGAGAAGAAAGCTTACACTTAGAACATCTAGGTCTTAGCCCACTCTGAGAAGCAACACTTGGCCTGCAGCCCACTCTGCAAAACTGCCCTTGCCTCTCCAATATGGAAGTAGTTTTAGTGATGCTCCAGCCAAATGCATGGTGGCGTATTTCATTACCCTGGTCTAGCCTCAGCCTGCCCTGTGTGCAGGGAACTACACTATGTCTATTTCTTCTGATTTACAGTTTTGGGATAGGACTCGGACAAAAAGTGCAAGAGGGAATTAGATGATTTGGCAGCTGTAGTTTGTGCTGAGAGAGATTTGTAGAGTGACAAGAGTGAAACGAATGTCTCTCATGACTGTGGCTCAGAATGGCCAGGTGTATCGGCATTACTACCCGAATCCAGTGCTGTACAGGTCTCTAGCTAAAATATATTTTCAGACCTCGACATGTTATAAATATATATATATATAATGACATATATATAATGAGAGAGAGAGAGACAGAAAGACACTGATGTAGTCATTTTCTATAATGGATGCGATATGTCATTCTGACAATTGATTGCTAAAACCTGGAGAGAAACTGTGCATCAGAAAAAGAATTTTACAAAGGAGTAAAATCTCCAAATCATTAGCTATGTGCAGATCCAACGGGACCGATAGAAAAAGGCTCGAGAAGTAACTCATCCAGGAGACTCTCCACATGGACAGGCACCACAAGTTTCCTAGTCTCGCAACACACAAAGGGCAGCTGCTAGTTCCCAGTGAAAGCCTCAGGGAAAAAACCTCTCCCTCTTCAGTGTCTTTACATCTGAAAATAAGAAAAGTGACCAAGGGCCAAGGAGAGCCACAATGGTGTCAATACTGAGCTGTAAATCAGAAAGTGCCAAGTGTTTTGCACAAAATCACCTGTGCCACAGTGATTCTGTTGTTCTCTCTCTCCCTCCCTCAGACACACACACAAACACACACAAACACACACTCTCACACATACACACACGCACAAATTCACAGTGGTACAGGCACAAACGGAGTTATACACATCACACTGGACAGCTTCTGCAAGGCAGGGCCCTGGGCTGAAACCTCCTTCGCACTTCCTGGAATCACGCCCAGCCATTTAAGGCCAGCTCTGAGCTCCCATTGTCCTGCTTACTTCAGAAGGCCCACAGATAGGGTACCAGCCATGCTCGAATAGGCCAGTGGCCTAGGCCACGCCCAGAACCCCTGCCAGCAATATCATTGGCCAGTGTGCTAGGACACACCCAGGAGTGTCAATGCCCCTACTCAGTGATTGGACAGCAACCTTGAGCACCGCCCACAAGGTCCTGCAGCACGCTCATTGGGCAGCCTCTGGAAGGCCAGCCCACCAGCCACTTCTGCTGGAAAGAGTGACAATTCAAAAACCTCCAACACTGTGTTCATTGATAACAGGTTCAAAGCTGGCTTGTAGAGATAGTAAGAAGCAGCTCTCATGCCCACAGACCCCAGACAGCCCCAGCCTTCACCATATGCTGTAATATCAGACCTGACAATAATGTGTGTGTGTGTGTGGGGTGTGTGTGTGTGTGTGTGTGTGTCTGTCTGTCTGTGTCTGTGTCTGTGTCTGTGTGTGCTCAGAGCTCACCTATAGTAGTCTCAGAGCATGGGTGGCAAGGTAGCCAGCCTCACCTTCAATTTATG
Source organism: Erinaceus europaeus (assembly GCF_950295315.1). Taxonomy (NCBI): domain Eukaryota; kingdom Metazoa; phylum Chordata; class Mammalia; order Eulipotyphla; family Erinaceidae; genus Erinaceus; species Erinaceus europaeus. Next base: position 385,968 of record NW_026647128.1, on the reverse strand, counting down.
TACAGAGAACCTAGCTGGTCAGGGCAAGCCAGCTAGCCCAGATTCAGGCTAAGCAAGAATGCATATGCAAAGGGACTCTTATGTCTAAATCTCCTTTGTACCCTATCCAATCCCATGCCTCACTATCTATCATCCAAACACTGCCAACGGGGGAAGCTGGGGAACCCCTCAGAATTCAGGGGCATGAGCCTGTCCAGTCATGTTTGGCTGCCTACTCAGACTCCAGACTCTCAGTCCACTGCTCAGGGCAGCAGATTACAAGCATAGAAAGAACCCAGAAATAGCTGTGTTTCTACATAGATGGGAACTGTGTTCGACCAAACAATAGTGGATGAACCCTGTCCCTTATAACTACCTTTTGGGTCTGGCTAAGGCAAATGCTCCAGTGGCCTCACATCCCTGATCATGCAGTCCTGGTGTCCACACATCACACTCAGAGAGATTCCCAGAAGTAGGCATGCATGAGTGTCCCATACAAAAGGACTCTCATGTATAAATCTCCTGAGTTCCATATTCAATCCCATGCCTCACTATCTATCATCCGGGGGAAGCTGGGGCACCCCTCAGAATTCAGGGGCATTAGCCTGTCCACACATCACACTCATAGAGATTCCCAGAAGTAGATGTTTTTACATATGAAAATAAGAAAAGTGACCAAGGGCTAAAAAGAGCTACAATGGTGTCAATATTGATCTGTAAATCAGAATGTACCAAGTGTTTTGTAAAAAAAAATCTCTTTATTATAAACCTCCTACACTGTGTTCATTGATGACAGGTTCAAACCTGGCTTATAGAGATTGTAAGGTAGCAGCTCTCATGCCCACAGACCCCAGACAGCCCCAGCCTTCACCATATGCTGTACTACCAGACTTGACAGTAATGTGTGTGTGTGTGTGTCTGTCTGTCTGTGTGTGTCTGTGTGTGCTCAGAACTCTGTCTCAGATCATGGGTGGCAAGGTAGCCAGCCTCAGCTGCAACTTATGTACAGAGAACCTAGCTGTTCAGGGCAAGCCAGCTAGCCCAGATTCTGGCTAAGCAACAATGCATATGCAAAGGGACTCTCATGTCTTGCTCGCCTGAGTTCCCGATTCAATCTCATGCCTCACTGTCATTCAAAAACTGCCAAGGGTAAAGTTGGGGCACACCTCAGAATTCAGGGGAAGGAACCTGTCCATTCACATTTGGCTGCTTTCTCAGCAGCCAGGCTCCCAGTCCACTTCTCGGGTCAGCAGATTACAAGCACAGAAAGAACCCATAAAGAGCTGTGTCTCAACATAGATGGTAACTGTGTTTGACCAAACAATAGTGGATGAATCCAGCCCCTTACACCTACCCTTTGGGTCCGGCTAAGGCAATTGCTCCTGTGTCCTCACAATACCTGATCATGGTGTCCTCGTGTCCGCACATCACACTCAGAGAGATTCCCAGAAGTAGGCATCCATGAGTGTCCTATACAAAGTCGCTCTGCTTGCAGGAAGGACAAACACCCCAAGCCCTTGCTATGGAGAGACAAAAGGAAAATGGATGCCTCCATTGGCTGAAATAGGAGTTTCCAGTGGAGATCACAGTCCTGCCCCTCACCTGAGGGCCTGGCTGCTGCTAATAAAGTCATTGTAAGCACCTGTTACCACTTTGGACCTGAGGAAATACTCAGAAATACCTACAGGAGGTATCAGGCTGGGAGACCTCCTGAATCCAGGATAGCTGTGCTCCTAGTTGGTAGGGCATTCAGGCCTGAGGTTAGAATATTCCTTAGATACAAGAAAGAAGTTCAGGTTTCAAAAGGATATGAAACCCCATGAGGCACTTGGAAAAGACATTTCACAGCCATCAAAACACCCTCTTTCAGAACCCTGGAAGCTTCCGTTTTGCGTGGAAAATTTGGACACTGGTGTGGCCATCAGTACCACAGATCCTTTACATTCGGCCCAATAGAGGGAAAGCAAAATGTGTGTGCCAGGGGGATAGAGTTTCACTTCTCTTCACCTGGGCTCTCAAGGAATAAGGAAAAGGATGTGGTGCAGGAAATTGAGGAGGGCTGCATTTAGGCTGAGTATCAGCCTCAGGGGCCTGGAGAATGGGAGTCAAGGACAGAGGGCCTGGACAGCTGCAGCTGGAGTTGGACATATGCCTGTTACCTGCAGCAGGATCGCTGTTTCCCCAGTTCCCCAATGTACTAAGCCATATGCAGGAGACTGAATAATCCAAAGGGCAAAGAAAGGAAAATTTCAACACCAGGAAGTCGGAGTTCACGATGCATGCACTGACTTCCATAAGGGCCCAGTGAAGAAAGCACATAGAGACAGTAAGAGAGACAGGATGAAAGAGATAGAAAAGGACTGAAATTCTGGCCCTGTGTTGATCAGTGCCAGAGCACTAAAGAGAAACCCTCCATGACCATGCATACTTCTTACAAGTGGCATTGTGATTTTATGTTTGTGAGGAAAGGTTACATTTAGCACATGTAGATCTTAGCCCACTCTGAGAAGCAACACTTGGCCTACAGCCCAATCTCCTAAACTGCCCTCACCTCTCCAATTTGGAAGTAGTCTTACTTATGCTCCAGCCAAGATGCAGGCTGGCGTATTGCATCTCCCTGGTCAAGACTCAGACTGTCCTGTGTGCACGGAACTGAACTATGTCTATTTCTTCTTTGATTTACAGTTTTAGGATAGGACTCGTTGGATAAAAATAGATAGAGGGAAGTAGATGATTTGGCAGATGTATTTTGTTCTGAGAGAGATTTTTAGAGTGGTAAGAGGTATACAAATGGATCTGTGAGATGTCTCTCATGACTGTGGCTCAGAAGGGCCAGGCATATCCGCATTACTACCCTAATCCAGAGCTGTGCAGTTCTCTAGCTAAGAAATATTTCCGATCTCTACATGTTACATATATATATGAAACACCTGTTACCACTTGAGCCCTTAAGACAAACTGAGGAATCCCTCGACGAGCTAGCAGGCTGGCAGACCTCCTGACCCCTGGATAGCTGTGCTCCTAGTTGGGCGGGCGGGCCTTCTGGCCAGAGGTGAGATTATTCCCTAGATACAAGAAAGAAGTTCAGGTTTCAAAAGGATTTGAAACGTAATGAGGCACTTGGAAAAGAGCCATTTTACAGCTATCAAAACACCGTCTTTCTGAACCCTGGAATCTTCCGTTTTCCATGGACACTGGTGTGTCCATTAGTACGACAGATCCTTTATATTCGGACCAATAGAGGGAAAACACAAAGTGCGTTCCAGGGGGGTAGAGTTTCACTTCAATTGACCTGAGCTCTCATGGAATAAGGGCAAGGATGTGGTTCAAGAAGGTGAGGAGGGCAGCATTTAGGCTGAGTGTCATCCTCAGGGCCCTGGAGAATGGGAGTCAAGCACAGAAGGCCTGGACAGCTACAGCTGGAGGTGGACATAAGCCTGGACCCTGCAGCATGAACGCTGTCTCCACAGTTCCCCTCTGTTTTACACCTTATGCACTAGACTAAATAATCCAAAGGGCAAAGAAAGGAAAATTTCAACAGCAGGAAGACTGAGTTCACGATGCATGCACTGACTTCCAGTAAGGGCCAGGGAAGAAGGAACGTAGAGACAGTCAGAGAGACAGAATGACAGAGACAGAAAAGGACTGAAATTATGGCACTGTGTTGATCATGTCAGAGCACTGAAGACAAACCCTCAATGCCCATGCATACTTCTTATAAGTGGCATTGCTATTTTATGTTTGTGAGGAAAGTAATACTTAGAACATCTAGATCTTAGCCCACTCTGAGAAGCAACACTTGGCCTGCAGTCCAGTCTCCAAAACTGCCCTTGCCTCTCAAAATTAGATGTAATCTTAGTGATGCTCCAGCCAAGATGCAGGCTGACATATTGCATCTCCTTTGTCCAGCCTAAGCCTGTCCTGTGTGGAGTGAATGGCACTATGTCTATTTGTTCATTGATTTACAGTTTTGGGATAGGACTTGGTGGACAAAAAGAGCAAGAGGGAAGTAGATTATTTGGCAGCTGTAGTTTGTGCTGAGAGAGATTTTTAGAGTATAAGAGGTATACGAATGGCTCTGCGAGATGTATCTCACGACTGTGGCTCAGAAGGGCCAGGGGTTTCCGCATTACTACCCTAATCCAGAGCTGTGCATGTCTCTAGCTAAAAAAATATTTTCAGACCTCTACATGTTATATATATATATATATATATATATATATATATATATAGAGAGAGAGAGAGAGAGAGACTGATGTAGTCATTTTCTACAATGGATTCGATATGACATTCAGACCATTGATTGCTAATACCTGGAGAGAAACTGCATAAGGAAAATAATTGTCAAAAGGAGTAAAATCTGAAATTCATTAGCTATATGCAGCTCCAACTGGACAGAGCGAAAAAGGCTTGAGAAAAAACTCATTAAGGAGACACTCCACATGGACAGGCACCACAAGTTTCCTAGTCTGGCATCAGACACAGGGCATCTGGTAGTTCCCAGTACAAGCCTCAGGGCAAAAACCTCTCCATCTTCAGTGTTTTTACATCTGAAAAGAAGAAAAGTGACCAAGGGCCAAAGAGAGTTACAATGGTGTCAATATTGAGCTGTAAATCAGAATGTACCAAGTGTTTTCAAAAAAATCACTTTATTATAAACTCTGAGTGATACTGGCATGGAAATGAGGAGACAGAATATGACTTGTGTCAGAAAGACTTAAAAACTGAGGCTCCAGTAGCCTAGGTGAAATCGTCAACACAACATGCCAGAGCTCAGCAGTGCTCTGGTAAATTTCTTAGTATATCTCGACTGGTCAGTAAAATAAGTATATAAGTAAAATATTATTGAGTTAAGACAGAGTGTGTGAGAGCATGTGAGAGTTAGAGACAAAGAAGGCGAGAAGAGAAATAGATAAGTTGGAAAGAGACCAGAATTCAAAAACCTCCTACACTGTGTTAATTGATGACAGGTTCAAACCTGGCTTGTAGAGATTGTAAGGCAGCAACTCTCATGCCCACAGACCACAGACAGCCCCAGGCTTCACCATATGCTGTACTACCAGACTTGACAGTAATGTGTGTGTGTGTCTGTCTGTCTGTCTGTCAGTGTGTCTCTGTGTGTGCTCATAACTCACCTATAGTAGTCTCAGAGCATGGGTATCAAGGTAGCCAGCCTCACCTGCAACTTATGTACAGAGAACTTAGCTAGTTAGGGCAAGCCAGCTAGCCCAGATTCTGGCTCAGCAAGAATGCATATGCAGAGGGACTCTCATGTCTCGCTTTCCTGAGTTCCCGATACAATCACATGCCTCACTATCATCCAAACACTGCCAATGGGGAAAGCTGGGGCACCCCTCAGAATTCAGCTGCAGGACCCTGTCCAGTCACGTTTGTCTGCATACTCAGCCTCAAGGCTCCCAGTCCACTTCTCAGTGGACAACAGATTACAATCCCAGAAAGAACCAAGAAAGAGTTCCAACATAGATGGGAACTGTGTTTGACCAAACAATAGTGGATGAACCCAGCCCCTTAGACAAAAGGAAGCTCTATGCCTCCATTGGCATAATTAGGAGATTCCAGTGGAGATCACAGCCCCGCCCCTCACCTGAGGGCCTGGCTGCTGCTATTAAAGGCAATTGGAAACACCTGCTACCACTTGGGGCCTGAGGACATACTCAGGAATCCCTACAGCAGCTAGAAGGCTGGCAGACCTCCTGAACCCGGGATAGCTGTGCTCCTAGTTGGGAGGGCCTTCTGGCCAGAGGTCAGAATATTCCCTAGATACAAGAAAGAACTTCAGGTTTCAAAAGGATTTGAAACCCCATGAGACACGTGGAAAAGACATTTCACAGCAGTCAAAAAACCCTCTTTCTGTACCCTGGAAGCTTCCGTTTTGTGTGGAAAATCTGGGCACTGGTGTGGCCATCAGTACCATAGGACCTTTACATTCGGCCCAATAGAGGGAAAGCACAATGTGTGTGCCATGGTGGTAGAGTTTCACTTCTCTTGACCAGGGCTCTCATGGAATAAGGACAGGGATGCTGTGCAGGAAACTGAGGAGGCTGCATTTAGGCTCACTGTCAACCACAGGGCCCTGGAGAATAGGAGTCAAGCACAGAGTGCCTGGACAGCTGCAGCTGGAGATGGACATATGCCTGTTACCTGTAGCAGGAACGCTTTATTCTCAGCTCCCCTCTGTACTTCGCAATATGCCTGAGACTAAGTAATCCAAAGGGCAAAGAAAGGAAAATTTCCACACCAGGAAGTCTGAGTTCACGATGCATGCACTGACTTCCACGAAGGGTCCAGGGAAGTAGGCACGTAGATACAGTCAGAGAGACAGAATGACAGTGACTGAAAAGGACAGAAATTCTAGCCCTGTGGCGATCAGTGCCAGAGCAATGATGACAAAGCATCCATGCCCATGCATACTTCTTACAAGTGGCATTGTGATTTTATATTTGTGAGAAAAGGTTACACTTAGAACATCTAGGTCTCAGCCCACTCTGAGAAGCAACACTTGGCCTGCAGCCCACTCTCCAAATCTGCCCTTGCCTCTCCAAATTAGAAGTAGTTTTAGTAATGCTCCAAACAAATGCAGGCTGGTGTATTTCATCTCCCTGGTCCAGGCTCAGCCTGTCCTGCGTGCAGGGAACTGCACTATGTCTACTTCTTCTTTGATTTACAGTTTTGGGATAGGACTCCTTGGAAAAAATGAGAAAGAGGGAAGTAGATGATTTGTCAGCTGTAGTTTGTGCTGAGAGAGATTTGTAGAGTGACAAGAGGTAAACGAATGGCTCTGTGAGATGTGTCTCATGACTGTGGCTCAGATGGGCCAGGTGTAACTGCATTACTATCCGAATCCAGAGATGTGCAGGTCTCTAGCTAAAATATGTTTTCAGAACTCTACATGTTATATATATGTGTGAGTATATATATATATATATATATATATATATATATATATATATAGAGAGAGAGAGAGAGAGAGAGAGGGAGCAAGACACTGATTTAGTCATTTTCTACAATGGGTGCAATATGACACTAAGAAAATTGATTGTTAAAACCTGGAGAGAAAATGTGCATTAGGAAAAGAATTGTCCAAAGGAGTAAAATTTCTAAATCATTAGCTATATGCAGCTCCAACGGGACCTAGTTAAAAAGGCTCTAGAAGGAACTCATCCAGGAGACTCTCCACATGGACAGGCACCACAAGTTTACTAGTCTGGCAACACACACAGGGCAGCTGCTCGTTCCCAGTGCAAGCCTCAGGGCAAAAACTCTCCCTCTTCAGTGTCTTTACATCTGAAAACAAGAAAAGTGACCAAGGGCCAAGGAGAGCTACAATGGTGTCAATATTGACCTGTGAATCAGAATGTGCCGAGTGTTTTGCACAAAATCTCCTGTGCCACAGTGATTCTGTTGTTCTCTCTCTCTCCCTCACTCACACACACACACAAACACACACAAACACACAATCTCACAGTTAATCACACGCACACATCCACAGAGGCACAGGCACAAACGGAGTTATACACATGCATACTGGACAGCTTCTGCAAGGCAGGGCCCTTGGCTGAACCCTGCTTCGCACTTCCTGGAAGCACGCCCAGACTTTTAAGGCCAGCTCTGACCTCCCATTGTCAGGCTTACTTCAGAAGGCCCGCAGACAGGGGACATCCCATGCTGTGATAGGCCAGAGGCCTAGGGCACGCCCAGAACCCCTGCCAGCAATATCATTGGCCAGTGTGCTAGGACACGCCCAGGAGTGTCAAGGCCCCTAGTAAGTGATTGACCAGCAACCTTGAGCACCGCCCACACAGCCCTGCAGCAGGGTCATTGGGCAGCCTCTGGAAGGCTCACCCACCAGCCACTTCTGCTGGAAAGAGATGAGAATTCAAAAATCTCCTACACTGTGTTCACTGATGACAGGTTCAAAGCTGGCTTGTAGAGATTGTAAGGCAGCAGCTCTCATGCCCACAGACCCCAGACAGCCCCAGCCTTCACCATTTGCTGTACTACCAGACTTGACATTAATGTGTGTGTGTGTGTGTGTGTGTGTGTGTCTGTCTGTCTGTGTCTGTTTGTGCTCAGAGCTCACCTATAGTAGTCTCAGAGCATGGGTGGGAAGGTAGCCACCTCACCTGCAACGTATGTACAGAGAACCTATCTGGTCAGGGCTAATGCTCCAGCCAAATGCAGGCTGGCATATTTCATCTCCCTGGACCAGCCTCAGACTGTCCGCAGGGAACTGCACTATGTCTATTTCTTCTTTGATTTACAGTTTTGGCATTGGACTCGGTGCACAAAAAGCAACAGGGATGTAAATGATTTGGCAGCTGTAGTTTGTGCTGAGAGAGATTTGTAGAGTGACAAGAGGTAAAGGAATGGCTCTGTGAGATGTCTCTCATGAATGTGGCTCAGAAGGGCTTGGTGTATCCGCATTACTACCTGAATCCAGAGCTGTGCAAGTCTCTAGCTAAAATATATTTTCAGAGAGAGATAAAGAGCAAGACACTGTTGTAGTCATTTTCTACAGTGGATGTGATATGACATTCAGACAATTGATTGCTAAAACCTGGATAGAAACTGTGTATCAGGAATAGAACACTCAAGTAAAAGGTCAAAGTTTCATGGGTGGAGGGGAGAAGTGTTAAGTTTCTGGCATATGAAGGTGAGAAGTGCCTAGAGCAGATCAATAGTTATATGGACAACGAAGGGTGCATGGGTTGGAGGCACTGCTGGTGGAGATGCCTGGGAACTATTTAGAAGCCCAGGACCCCGTTTTGAGCCCCTGCTCACCACTTACAAAGCTAGGGAAAAAGTGGTCTAGTGTAAAATCAGAACTGCAGCTGTCTCTCTGTCTCTCTTCCTGCTTTGGCCCTGCTCTCTCAATTTATGACTGTTTCCTTGTACTCAATAAGAAAGTTACAAATGATGTACAGAAATACAGGGAAAGTGGGAAAAATTACCCCCCTGCCCACTATTACATGTAACTGTTGACTGTAAAGCATTCATCCCCCAAGAAAGAACAGAATAAATATTTGTGAGGTTAGAAACATTGTAGGTTAAATAGTGAACATTCTTTAGAGTCATGCAATACTAATCCATTGTGAATTTGATGTCACTGTCAAAAACAGTTCAGTAGTAGTTGTAGTAGTGTGTAGTATATGCAAAAGGAAATGTATTGTGTGTCAAAAGTTCCCTTCAATTATAAGAGAAAATTTATAAGGCAGAAGAAATGACCCCTCATGTGATATGGGACTAAATAAATAAATAAATATGCAAATGAATGGGGATGATCTAGGACGATTTGAAAAAGGGGAAGCAATTACAGAAGCCAGACCCTCTACCTTCTGCAACCCTCAACGACCCTGGGGCCATGCTCCCAGAGGGCTAGAGAATGGGAAGGCTATCATGGGAGGGGGTGGGTTATGGGGATTGGGTGGTGGGAATTGTGTGGAGTTGTACCCCTCCTACCTTATGCTTTTGTTCACTAATCCTTTCTTAAATAAAAAATTTTTAAAAAAATTTAAAAAAATAAAAAAAAATAAAAACAAAAACCACAGGAAGACCTGATTACAGCAGAATTGTACAAAATGTCTGCTGAGAACAGAGGGCTGCTTCAAAACTTCCCTTACACTTCAGGGTCCAGGCAAATTAAGAATTCCCAAGAATGAAAAGGCATACTTATTGAAGCTTACACAAGAAAATGGAGGCAAGTTCTGTGCTATGATAATTACAATGACGATACTGATAGAAAGGCTATTGGAAATGCTCCTGGCATGTATATAATTTATAATTGTAGTGAATCCTGCTCCAACTATGTGACCAATTATTTATGAATAAGGACGCTGTGAAAAATGTGGTAATTCTGCATTAAGATCAAATAAAAAGGTCAACAATGCTAAAAATGACTGATATATATATATATATGTATATATATGTACATATATGTAAGTGTATCTTTATTATAGACTCTGAGGGATACTGGCATGGCTATGAGGAGACAGAGTATGGCTTGTGCCAGAGAGACTTACAAAGCTGAGGCTCCAGAAACCTAGGTGAAATCGCCAACAAATCAAGCCAGAGCTCAGCAGTGCCCTGGTGACTCTCTTTGTATATCAGGGCCTGTCAGTAAAATAAGTATATAAGTAAAATATTAATGAGTGCAGACAGAGTGAGTGAGAGCCTGTGAGAGTCAGAGACAGAGAAGGCAAGAAGAGAAATAGAATAGTGGGAATGAGACCAGAATTCAAAAACCTCCCACACTGTGTTCATACATGACAGGTTCAAACCTGGGTTGGAGAGAATGTAAGGCAGCAGTCTCACGACCACAGACCCCAGACTACCCCAGCCTAAACCATATGTGTGTAGTATTTACGACAATATATAAATAACAAAATAATAATAAAATGATAAATGGCAATAATAAAAATAATAAAATAATAAAAATAATAAAATATAATAAAATATAAAAATAATAAAACACTAAAATATAAAAATAATAAAAAGACAATAATAAAATAAGAATCTATCAAGCAGAGGAAATTACCCCTCATGTAATATAGGACTAAATAAATATGCAAATAAATGGGGATGATATAGGAGGATTTGAAAAAATGAAAAAAAATAAAAATCACAAGAAGACCTGATTACAGCAGAAAATGGAAACCATCTGCTGAGAAACAAAGGGCTGCTTCAAAAATTTCGAGACACTTCAGAGTCCAGGGAAATTAAGATTTCAGGAGAATGAAAAGAAACTCATATGTACTGATGCCTACACTAGAGAAAGGAGGCAAGTTCCGTACTATGATAATTAAAATAAGGATGCTGATAGAAATGCTATTAGAAATGCTACTGGAAAGTTCTATTATTTATAATTGTATTGAATCCTGCTCCAACTAGGTGGACAAGTATTAATGAATAAGGAAGCTGTTATAAATGTGTTAATTCTGATAAAGATCAATTACATAGGTCGACAATTCTATAAATGATATATATATATATATATATATATATATATATATATATATATATATATATGGATGTATATGTTTATTATAAAGTCTGAGATATACTGCCATGGAAATGAGGAGACAGAATATGGTTTGTGTCATAGCGACTTACAAAGCTGTAGCTCCAGTAGCCTACGTGATATCACCAACGAAAAAAGCCAGAGCTCAGCATTGCTCTGGTGACTCTCTTTGTATATCTGGGCCTGTCCGTAAAATAAGTATATAAGTAAAATATCAATCAGTGAAGACAGAGTGTGTGAGAGCATGTGAGAGTTAGAGACAGAGAAGGCAAGAAGAGAAATAGATTAGTTGGAAAGAGAGGAGAAGTCAAAAACCTCCTACACTGTGTTCATTGATGTCAGGTTCAGACCTGGCTTGTAGAGATTGTAAGGCAGCAGCTCTCATGCCCACAGACCCCATACAACCCCAGCCTTCACCATATGATGTACTACCAGACCTGATAGTAATGTGTGTGTGTGTGTGTGTGTGTGTGTGTGTGTGTGTGTGTGTGTGTGTCTGTCTGTCTGTGTATGTCTGTGTGTGCTCAGAGCTCACCTCTCAGAGCATGGGTGTCTAGGTACCCAGACTCACCTGTAACTTATGTACAGAGAACCTAGCTGGTCAGGGCAAGCCAGCTAGCCCAGATTCTGGCTAAGCAAGAGTGCATATGCAAAGGTACTCTCATATCTCCCTCTCCTGAGTTCCCGATTCAATCCCATGCCTCACAATCATCCAAACACTGCCAACGGGATAAGCAGGGGCACCCCTCAGAATTCAGGGGAATGAGCCTGTCCAGTCACGTTTGGCTGCCTACTCAGCCTCCAACTCTCAGTCCACTGCTCAGGGCAGCAGATTACAAGCCCAGAAAGAACACAGAGATAGCTGTGTTTCAACATAGATGGGAACTGTGTTTGAGCAAACAATAGTGGATGAACCCGGACCCTCACACCTACCCTTTGGGTCCGGCTAAAGCAATTGCTCCTGTGTCCTCACAATCCATGATAACTGTGTCCTGGTGTCCACACATCGCACTCAGAGAGATTCCCAGAAGTAGGCATGCATGAGTGTCCCATACAAAGTCGCTGTGCTTGCAGGAAGTACAAACTCCCCAGGACCTTGCTATGGACAGACATAAGGAAGATGGTTGCCTCCATTGGTGGAATTAGGAGCTTCCAGTGGAGATCATGCCCCCCACACCTGAGGGCCTGGCTGCTGCTAATAAAGGCAATTGGAAACACCTGTTACCACTTGGTGCCTAAGGACATACTCAGGAATCCCTCCAGGAGCTAGCAGGCTGGCAGCCCTCCTGACCCCGGGATAGCTGTGCTCCTAGTTGGGAGGGCCTTTGTGGCAGAGATGAGAATATTCCCTAGATACAAGAATGAACTTCAGGTTTACAAAGGATTTGAAACCCCTGGAGGCCCTTGGAAAAGACATTTCACAGCCATCAAAGCACCCTCTTTCTGAACCCTGGAAGCTTCCATTTTGCAAGGAAAATCTGGACACTGGTGTGGCCATCAGTACCACAGATCCTTTACATTCGGCTTAATAGAGGGAAAGCACAATGTGTGTGCCAGGGGGATAGAGTTTCACTTCTCTTCATCTGGTCTCTCATGGAATAAGGACAAGGACGCCGTGCAGGAAGTTGAGGAGGGCTACATTTAGGCTGAGTGTCAGCCTCATGGCCCTGGAGAATGGGAGTCAAGCACAGAGGGCCTGGACAGCTGCAGCTGGAGATGGACATATGCCTGTTACCTGCAGCAGGATCGCTGTCTCCTCAGTTCCCCAATGTACTACGCCATATGCAGGAGACTAAGTAATCCAAAGGGCAAAGAAAGGAAAATTTCAACACCAAGAAGTCAGAGATCACGATGCATGCACTGACTTCCAATAAGGGCCCAGTTAAGAAGGCACCTAGAGACAGTCAGGGAGACAGAATGACAGTGACAGAAAAGGACTGAAATTCTTGCCCTGTGTTGATCATGTCAGAGCACTGAAGACAAACCCTCCATGCCCATGCATACTTCTTACAAGTGACATTGTTATTTTATGTTTGTGAGGAAAGGTTACACTTAAAACATCTAGGTCTTAGCCCACTCTGAGAAGCAACACTTGGCCTGCAGCCCACTCGCCAAAACTGCCCTCGCCTCTAAAATTTGGAAGTAGTCTTAGTGATGCTCCAGCCAAGATGCAGGCTGGTGTATTGCATCTCCCTTGTCCAGCCTCAGACTGTGCTGTGTGCAGGGAACTGCACTATGTCTATTTCTTCTTTGATTTACTGTTTTGGGGTAGGACTCGTTGGAGAAAGTGAGCAAGAGGGAAGTAGACAATTTGGCAGAGGTTGTTTTGCAGAGAGAGATTTGTAGAGTTATAAGAGGTATACGAATGGCTCTGTGAGATGTCTCTCATGACTTTGGCTCAGAAGGGCCAAGTGTATCCGCATTCTTACCCTAATCCAGAGCTGTGCAGGTCTCTAGCTAGAAAATATTTTCAGACCTCTACATGTTACATTTATATATATATATATATATATATATATATATATATATATAGAGAGAGAGAGAGAGAGAGAGAGAGAGAGAGAGAGAGAGAGAGACTGATGTAGTCATTTTCTACAATGGATTCGATATGACATTCAGACAATTGATTACTAAAACCTGGAGAGAAACTGTGCATCAGGAAAAGAATTGTCCAAGGAGTAAACTCTCCAAATCATTAGCTATATGCAGCTACAAAGGGACAGAGACAAAAAGCTTGGGAAGGAACTCATCAAGGAGACTCTCCACATGGACAGGCACCACAAGATTCCTAGTCTGGCAACACACACAGGAAAGCTGGTAGTTTCCAGTGCAAGCCTCAGGGCAAAAACCTTTCCCTCTTCAGTGTTTTTTACATCTGAACAGAAGAAAAGTGACCAAGGGCCAAAGAGAGCTACAATGGTGTCAATATTGAGCGGTAAATCAGAATGTACCAAGTGTTTTGCAAAAAATCACTTTATTATAAACTCTGAGTGATACTGGCATGGAAATGAGGAGACAGAATATGGCTTGTGTCAGAAAGACTTACAAACTGAGGCTCCAGTATCTTGGCCTGTCATTAAAATAATATATAAGTAAAATATTAACGAGTGCAGACAGAGTGAGTGAGAGCCTGTGAGAGTCAGAGACAGAGAAGGCAATAAGAGAAATAGAAGAGTTGGAAATAGACCAGAAGTCAAAAACCTCCCACACTGTTTTCATACATGACAGGTTGAAACCTGGGTTGTAGAGATTGTAAGGCAGCATTCTCATGTCCACAGACCCTAGACAACTCCACCCTTCACCATATGTGTGTACTATTTAAGACAGGAAATGTATTGTGAGTGTAAACTTCCCTTCAATTATAAGAGAAATATATATCAAGTTGAAGAAAAGACCCCTTATGTTACATAGGACTAAATAAATAAATAAATAAATAAATATGCAAATTAATGGGGATGATCTAGGAGGAATTGAAAAAAATAAAAAAATAAAATCAAAAAGCACTGGAAGACCTGATTACAGTAGAAACATAGAAACAATCTGCTGAGAAACAGATGGCTGCTTCAAAAATTCCGAGACACTTCAGAGTCCAGGGAAATTAAGATTTCAGAAGAATGAAAAGAAACTCATATGTCTTGAAGCTTACACTAGAGAAAGGAGGCAAGTTCTGTACTATGATAATTTCAATAAGGATGCTGATAGAAATGCTATTAGAAATGCTACTGGAAGGTTCTACTATTTATAATTGTATTGAATCCTGCTCCAGCTATGTGGCCAATTATTAATGAAAAAGGAAGCTGTTATAAATGTGTTAATTCGCATTAAGATCAATTACATAGGTTGGCAATTCCAAAAATGACATATATATATATATATATATATAATTTATACATGTACATTTATATATGTATATGGATGTATATCTTTATTATAAAGTCAGAGAGATACTGCCATGGATATGAGGATTCAGAATATGGCTTGAGTCAAAGAGACTTACAAAGCTGCGGCTCAAGTAGTCTAGGTGAAAATACCAACAAAAAAGCCAGAGCTCAGCAGTGCTCTGCAAACTCTCTTTGTATATCTGGGCCTGTCAATAAAATAAGGATATAAGTAAAATATTACTGAGTGCAGACAGAGTGAGTGAGAGCCTTTGAGAGTCAGAGAAAGAGAAGGCGAGAAGAGAAATAGAAGAGTTGAAGGAGACCAGAATTCAAAAACCTCCTACTGTGTTCATTAATGACAGGTTCAAACCTGGCTTGTAGAGATTGTAAAGTAGCAGCTATCATGCCCACAGACCCAAGACAGCCCCAGCCTTCACCATATGCTGTACTACCAGACCTGACACTAATGTGTGTGTGTGTGTGTGTGTGTGTGTGTGTGTGTGTGTCTGTGTGTGTGTGTCTCTGTCTGCTGTCTGTGTGTGTCTGTGTGTGCTCAGTGCTCACTTGTAGTAGTCTCAGAGCATGGGTGTCAAGGTAGCAAGCCTCACCTGCAACTTATATACAGAGAACCTAGCTGGTCAGGGCAAGCCAGCTAGCCAAGATTCTGGCTAAGCAAGAATGCCAGAACTATGTGGAAGCCCAGGACCCCATTTTGAGCCCCTGGTCACTACTTACCCAGCTAGGGAAAAGTTGGGCTAGTGGCAAATCAGAGCTGCAGCTGTCTCTATGTCTCTCTTCCTGCATGGGCCCTGCTCTCTCAATTTATGACTGTTTCCTTCTCCTCAATAAGAAACTTACAAATGATGTACAGAAATACAGGGAAATTGGGAAAAATCACCCCCGTAGCCACTATTACATGTAACTGATGACTGTAAATCATTCATCCCCCAGGAAAGAATAGAATAAATATTTGTGAGGTTAAAAACATTGTCGGTTAAATAGGGAACATTTATTAGAGCCATGCAATACTAATCCATTGTACATTGGATGTCACTGTCAAAAACAGTGCAGTAGTAGTTGTAGTAGTGTGTAGTATCTGCCAAAGGAAATGTATTGTGTGTCAGAAGTTCCCTTCAATTATAAGAGAAATTCTATAAGGCAGAAGAAATGACCCCTCATGTGATATCGGAATAAATATATAAATAAATATGAAAATATATGGGGATGATCTAGGAGGATTTGAAAAAAAAATAAAAATTAAAAAGAAAAACCACAGGAAGACCTGATTACAGCAGAAATATAGAAAACGTCTGCTGAGAAACAGAGGTCTGCTTCAAAACTTCCCTGACAATTCAGGGTCCAGGCAAATTAAGAATTCCAGTGAATGAAAAGAAACACATACATATTGAAACTTACACTAGCAATTGGAGGCAAGTTCTGTGCTATGATAATTACAATAAGGATACTGATAGGTTATTGGAAATGCTCCTGGGAGGTTTATAATTTATAATTGTACTGAAAACTGCACCAACTATGTGACTAATTATTTATGAATAAAGAGGCTGTTACAAATGTGGTAATTCAGCATTAAGATCAAATAAAAAGGTCAATATTTCTAAAAATGACTGATATATATATGTATGTATGTACATATATATATCTGTTTCTTTATTATAAACTATGAGGTATACTGGCATGGATATGAGGAGACAGAGTATGGCTTATCCCAGAGAGACTTACAGAGCTGAGGCTCCAGAAACCTCGGTGAAATCGCCAAAAAAACAAGCCAGAGCTCAGCAGTGCCCTGGTGACTCTCTTTGTATATCTGGGCCTGTTAGTAAAATAATATATAATTAAAATATTAATGAATGCAGACAGAGTGAGTGAGAGCCTGTGAGAGTCGGAGACAGAGAAGGCAAGAAGAGAAATAGAAGAGTTGGTAATAGACCAGAAATCAAAAACCTTCCACAATGTGTTCATACATGACAGGTTCAAACCTGGGTTGTAGAGTTTGTAAGGCAGCAGTCTCATGTCCACAGAACCCAGACAACCCCAGCCTTCACCATATGTGTGTACTATTTATGACAGGAAAGGTATGTGAGTGTAAACTTCCCTTCAATTATAAGAGAAATATCTATCAAGCAGAAGAAATGACCCCTCGTGTTATGTAGGACTAAATAAATAAATAAATAATTATGCGAATAAATGGGGATGATCTAGGAGGAATTGAAAAAAAATGAAAAATAAAAACAAAAAGCACAGGAAGACCTGATTACAGTAGAAACATAGAAACCATCTGCTGAGAAACAGATGGCTCCTTCAAACATTCCGAGACACTTCAGAGTCCAGGGAAATTGAGATTTCAGGAGAATGAAAAGAAACTCATATATCTTGAAGCTTACACTAGAGAAAGGAGGCAAATTCTGTACTATGATAATTTCAATAAGGATGCTGATAGAAATGCTAATAGAAATGCTACTGGAAGGTTCTATTATTTGAAGGTTCTATTATTTATAATTGTATTGAATCCTGCTCCAGCTATGTGGCCAATTATTAATGAAAAAGGAAGCTGTTATAAATGTGTTAATTCTGATTAAGATCAATTACATAGGTTGACAATTCCAAAAATGACAGATATATATATATATATATATATATATATATATATATATACATTTATATATGTATAAGGATGTATATCTTTATTATAAAGTCTGAGAGATACTGCCATGGATATGAGGAGACAGGATATGGCTTGTGTCAGATAGACTGACAAAGCTGAGGCTCAAGTAACCTAGGCAAAAACACCTACAAAATTCCAGAGCTCAGCAGGGCTTTGGCAACTCACTTTGTATATCCGTACCTGTCAATAAAATAAGGATATAAGTAAAATATGACTGAGTGCAGACAGAGGGAGTGAGAGCCTGTGAGAATAAGAGATAGAGATGGCGGGAAGAGAAATAGAAGAGTTGGAAATAGACCAGAAGTCAAACCCCCCTATATTTTGTTCATTCATGACAGGTTAAAACCTGGGTTGTAGAGATTGTAAGACAGTAGCTCTAATGCCTACAGACCCCAGAGAACCCAAGTCTTCTCCATATTTGTGTATTATTTGCCCCAGGAAATGTATTGTGCTTCAAAAGTTCCCTTCAATTATATGAGAGAATTTATCAAGCAAAAGAAATGACCCCATATGTGATACCTGACTAAATAAATAAATATGCAAATAAATGTGGATGATCTAGGAGGACTTGAAAAAAAAAACTAAATAAATAAAAAGAAAAACCACAAGAAGACCTGATTACAGCAGAAACATAGAAACCATCAGCTGAGAAACAGAGGGCTGCCTCATAAATTCCCTAACACATCAGGGTCCAGGGAAATTAAGATGACCGGAGAAAGAAAACAAACACATATGTATTGAAGCTTACACTAGAAAAAGAAGGGAAGTTCTGGGCTATGATAATTACAATAAGGATGCTGATAGAAACATGATTAGAAATGCTTCTGGAAGGTTCTATTATTTTCATTTGTATTGAATGCTGCTCCAACTATATGGCCATTATTTATGAAAACTAAGCTGTCATAAAATTGGTAATTCTGAATTAAGGTCAAATACATAGTTCGACAATTCTAAAAATATCAGATATATAAATAAATAAATATATATATATCTTTATTATAAACTCTGAGTGATACTGGCATGGAAATGAGGAGACAGAATATGGCTTGTATCAGAAAGACTTACAAACTGAGGCTCCAGTAGCCTAAGTGAAATCGCCAACACAAAAAGCCAGAGCTCAGCAGTGCTTTGGTAACTCTCTTTGTAAATCTGGGCCTGTCAGTAAAATAAGTATATAGGTAAAATATTAATGAGTGAAGACAGAGTGTGAGAGAGCATGTGAGAGTTAGAGACAGAGAAGGAGAGAAGAGAAATAGACAAGTGGAAAGAGACCAGAATTCAAAAACCTGCTACACTGTGTTCATTGATGACAGGTTCAAACCTGGCTTGTAGAGATTGTAAGGCAGCAGCTCTGATGCCCACAGACCCCAAACAGCCCCAGATTTCACCATATGCTGTACTATAACTCACCTATAGTAGTTTAAGTGTAAGGGTGGCAAGGTATCCAGCCTCACCTGCAACTTATGTACAGAGAACCTAGCTGGTTAGGGAAAGCCAGCTAGCCCAGATTCTGGCTCAGCAAGAATCCATATGCAAAGAGACTCTCATGTCTTGCTCTACTGAGTTCCCGATTCAATCCCATGCCTCACAATCATCCAAACACTGCCAATGGGATAAGCAGGTGCACCCCTCAGAATTCAGGGGCAGGACCGTGTCCAGTCACGTTTGGCTGCATACTCAGCCTCCAGGATGCCAGTGCACTTATCAGGGCAGCAGATTACAAGCCCAGAAAGAACCCAGAAAGAGTTCCAACATAGATGGGAACTGTGTTTGACCAAACAATAGTGGATGAACCCGGCCCCTTACACCTACCCTTTGGGTCCAGCTATGGCAACTGCTCCTGTGGCCTCACAATCCCTATCATGGTGTTCTGGTGTCCACACATCACACTCAGAGTGATACCCAGAAGTAGGCATCCATTAGTGTCACATACAAAGTCGCTCTGATTGCAGGAAGCAAAAACTCCCCAGGCCCTTACTATGGAGAGTCAAAGGGAAGATGGATTCCTCCATTGGCTGAATTAGGAGATTCCAGTGCACATCACAGCTCCGCCCCTCACCTGAGTGCCTGGCTGCTGCTAATAAAGGCAATTGGAAACACCTGTTACCACTTGGGCCCTGAGGACATACTCAGGAATCCCTCCAGGAGCTAACAGGCTGGCAGACCACCTGACACCGGGATAGCTGTACTGCAAGTTAGGAGCGCCTTCTGGCCAGAGGTGAGAATATTCCCTAAATACAAGAAAAAATCAGGTTTCAAAAGGATTTGAAACCCCATGAGGCACTTGGGAAAGACTTTTCACAGGCATCAAAACACCCTCCTTCAGAACCCTGGAAGCTTCCGTTTTGCATGGAAAATCTGGACACTGGTGTGGCCATCAGTACCACTGATCCTTTACATTCGGCCCATTAGAGGGAAAGCACAATGTGTGTAACGGGGATAGAGTTTCACGTCTCTTGACCTGGGCTCTCATGCAATAAGGACAAGGATGCAGTGCAGGAAATTGAGGAGTGCTGCATTTAGGCTGAGTGTCAGCCTCAGTGCCCTGGAGAATGGGATTCAAGCACAGAGGGCCTGGACAGCTGCAGCTGGAGATAGACATATGCCTGTTCCCTGCAGCAGGATCACTGTCTCCTCAGTTCCCCAATGTACTACGCCATATGCAGGATACTGAATAATCCAAAGGGCAAAGAAAGGAAAATTTCAACACCAGGAAGTCCTAGATCATGATGCATGTACTGAGTTCCATAAGGGCCCAGAGAAGAAGGCCCATAGAGACAGACAGGATGACAGAGACAGAAAAGGACTGAAAATCTGGCCTGTGTTCATCAGTGCCAGAGCACTAAAGACAAACACTCCATGCCCATGCATACTTCTAACAAGTAGCATTGTTATTTTATGTTTGTGAGGAAAGGTTACACTTAGAACATCTAGGTCTTAGCCCACTCTGAGAAGAATCACTTGGCCTGCAGCCCACTCTCCAAAACTGCCCTCGCCTTTCCAATTTGGAAATAGTCTTAGTGATGCTCCAGCCAAGATGCAGGCTGGCATATTGCATCTCCCTGGTACAGCCTCAGACTGTCCTGAGTGCAGGGAACTGCACTATGTCTATTTCTTCCTTGATTTACAGTTTTGGGATAGGACTAGGTGTACAAAAAGAGCAAGAGGGAAGTAGATGATTCGGCAGAGGTAGTTTGTGCTGAGAGATATTTGTAGATTTTTACTAGGTATACTAAAGGCTCTGTGAGATGTCTTTAATGACTGTGGCTCAGAAGGGCCCTGTGTATCCGCATTAATACCGTAATCCAGAGCTGTGCAGGTCTCTAGCTAAAAATATGTTCAGATCTCTACATGTTACATATATATATATATATATATATATATATATATATAGAGAGAGAGAGAGAGAGAGAGAGACTGATGTAGCCATTTTATACAATGGATTCAATATGACATTCAGACAATTGATTGCTAAAACTTGGAGAGAAACTGTGCATCACGAAAAGAATTGTTCAAAACAGTAAAATCTTAAAATCATTAGCTATATGCAGCTCCAATGGGACATAGGGAAAAAGGCTTGAGAAGGAACTCATCAAGGAGACTCTCCACATGGACAGGCACCACAAGTTTCCTAGACTGGCAACAGACACAGTGCATCTGGTAGTTCCCAGTGCAAGCCTCAGGGCAAAAACCTCTCCCTCTTCAGTGTTTTTACATCTGAAAAGAAGAAAAGTGACCATGGGCCAAAGAGAGCTAGAATGGTGTCAATATTTATGTAATTCAGAATGTACCAAGTGTTTTGCAAAAAAATCACTTTATTAAAAACTCTGTGTGATACTGGCATCGAAATGAGGAGAATGAAATGGCTTGTGTCAGAAAAACTTACAAACTGAGGCTCCAGTAGCCTAGGTGAAATCGCCAACACAACAAGCCAGAGCTCAGCAGTGCTCTGGTAACTCACATTGTATATCTGGGCCTGTCAGTAAAATAAGTATATAAGTAAAATATTAATGAGTGAAGACAGAGTGTGTGAGAGAGTGTGAGAGTTAGAGACAGAGAAGGCGAGAAGAGAAATAGATGAGTTAGAAAGAGACCAGAATTCAAAAAAACTCCTACACTGTGTTCATTGATGACAGGTACTAACCTGGCTTGTAGAGATTGCTAGGCAGCAGCTCTCATGCCCACAGACCCCAGACAGCCAAAGCCTTCACCATATGCTGTACTACCAGACCTGACAGTAATGTGTGTGTGTGTGTGTGTGTGTGTGTGTGTCTGTCTGTCTGTGTGAGTCTGTGTGTGTTCAGAATTCACCTATAGCAGTCTAGAGCATGGGTGGCAAGGTAGCCAGCCTCACCTGCAACTTATGTACAGAGAACTTAGCTGGTTCGGGAAAGGAAGCTAGCCCAGATTCTGGCTAAGCAAGAATGCATATGCAAAGGGACTCTCATGTCTTGCTCTCCTGAGTTCCCGATTCAATCTCATGCCTCACTATCATCCAAACACTGCCAACAGGGTAAGACAAAATGGGGGAAGATATATATATATATATATATATATATATATATATATATATATAGAGAGAGAGAGAGAGAGAGAGAGAGAGAGGGAGCAGGACACTGATGTAGTCATTTTCTACAATGGATGCGATATGACATTCAGGCAATTGATTGCTAAAACCTGGAGAGAAACTCTGCATCAGGAAAAGAATTGTCCAAAGGAGTAAAATCTCCAAATCATTAGCTATATGCAGCTCCAATGGGACCTAGCTAAAAAGGTTCCAGAAGAAACTCATCCAGGACTGCCGGGATAGCCTGAGGGTACTTCTTCCCGAGCTAGTGCTCTCTGGGTTGGAGAGAACTCAACTGGAGCTGATCTAGGCTGCTGTGTGGGAAAGGGATCAGGAACTCGTGCTGCACCAACATCCGCAGGAGATACACTCTGGAACTCTCGGAGGCGGAAAGCAATTTCCAAGTGTCTTTAATCAGAAGAGCAGCTGTTTTTATACTCTCCAAGTAGGGTGGAAACAGGATGTGATATAGAGAGGGTGGAGAGAAAAGTGACTGGTGAAAATCAGAGTGTGACAAAGAAGGGATCAGTGCGTGACAAGGAGGGGGTGGAGCAGGAGAGAATCCTATCATAGAACCACCAATGCCCTGGAGTGCTTTATGTAAAAGTGATTTATGTAAATAGACCAAAGCTTTGGATCAGTAAAATCCCTATATAGGCATATGGTTAAGCAGAAGCCAGGGGGAGATGGCAACTACCCAACATCTCCCCCTTTCTTTTTAACTTTTTGCCATAGTATCAGGAGTGCGGGGCACTTTGTGAGGCAGGGAGACTGATAAGAGGCACACCTTTTTTGGGGTTCTACTGTCCCTCCTTGCTCAACCTCTCCGTGGAGAGAGAGACAAACAGGATTGACACACCCCTCAGGCTCAAGCCCTTCCAAGCTCAACCATATCCTCACAATTCCCCAACATCTTCCTCTTACTTAATGGCCATATATAACTGGGTCAATATCTGTAAAAGGCTTCATCTCTGTCAGGGGAATAGCAGTGTAGGGGTGAACGGAAACCTGTTGGGAAGAAAGCAGAATGATAGTGTGTAAGTGTCTTCACAAATAACTAGCACAAGACAGGGAGGGATAAGTAAGAGTAGCAAGAGACAGAGTGAGCCTGATGGGTGGAGGAGTGGGGGCCAGATAAGCCTAGGGGCTAGAGGGGTGATCTGGCATTGCAAAATCCCGAGTCAGCTGGCGGTAAGTTCTATGAACTGCTACAGTCATTCTTCAAGAAGTCCAGCAGTATAAAAGGAGTGTCCAGCAGGTTCTATAGAAGCATCAGTCCAATGTCAACGGCCAGGAAATAAATGCCACACGTCTATCTTGATGGAGGAGGACGGCCACCGGAACTTTTTCTTCTCTGTAGAGAGTGACCTGGAACCGCCAAAACATGATGGGTGAAACAGAAGCAGGAAGAGCAGACACCGATGGTTGAAAGGCAGTAGGAAAGTCTTGTCCTTCGGAGTCTGTGAATCAGGTTCTCCAGATCGTGTCAGGTCACATCATGGGTTTCTGGGGATGGCTGTAATTGTGGGTGATGTCAGAGGTCAGGGGTCCAAGATGGATTTCTGGGGATTCTATATGAGCAGATGCTTCTTTATGCGAAGGCTTGTCATAGCTGTAGTCAATTACTTATGAAAAAACTTTGTAACAAATTAGAAGTTTACTACAATTGATAACTCAATGATTATAACTGGTTTAGTTATCTTTATAATTTTGTGTAAAGGTCATCTTATGTGACCTCATGTAGCAGTCTTTATATAGCAATGTTTTCATACCGAGTTTAAGTTACATATATTGATTCTTGACTATTTTTACATTGGGTTTTTAAGCAAACTGAGGTTACTAGAGTTAACACATTTTAGTGACTTTTTTTTTTGGTACATTTACAATATCAGATTGATGCCAAATTTGTTGTGGATTAATTTCCACAATATAGCTTACAGGACATTTTTGGGGGCCCTCCAAAAATGTCCTGTATAGAGAATCTGTATTTTAACTTAGGAGATGATGAATTGTCACATTGAATATTTAGAGTTTTACCTTAAACACTCAGTTACTTAAATGAATTGATTTTACCTCTTCTCGTAAAAATGTAACTTCGAAGTTACAATTTAACTGTTAAGTTAATGTTTACCAAACTTGAAACACGCACATTAAACATATAGTTTATAACACACAGGAGGAGAAAAACTTGTAAATAAGATATATCATTTCAAATGTTAATTTAGAACTACTGTCATAGTTGAACCATCTTTACTCACACAGTTTAAGACTAAACATTTCATATTGGTATCAAGACTTAAAAAAGAAATCAAAAGGGGGAATGAACAATTTTTGGACTGATTCTGGACGTCTCCAGAAACCATGGCTTCGTCCAGCCGTTTGATATAAAGTCAGTTACCGTTCAGAGTACTCTGAGCACAATGGGTCATACAAAAATTTTGGTCACTCAATTTTTTTTTTCACTCACTCACTCACTCACTCACAAAACACAACTGGCCAGTCATAGCATAAGACATTCATTCAGGGGGGGGAAGTTCTGTGAATCAGATTTTTTTTTGATTCTGCCATGCTGTATTATGGATCCTGGGGTGCATCCTGTAGCCAGTCCTCTTGCAGCCAGTCTTCTTGCAGTGTTTCTTGTTCTTCAGGGATATCAGCGCCATCATGTGGGTATTGCCGGACATGGCGGGCAGGAACCCAAACAGGCTTGGAGTAATTTTGTGGAAAAATACATGCGAAACCCCTCCCCATAGTAAACATGGGGTCAGGTCCTTTCCAAATTTTATCAAGTGGGTCTTTCCATTTGACTTTAATAGCTGGGAGGGTGGGTGGTGTTTGCCAATGAAGAATTATAGGAGGTTGGTCGGAGTTTTTGTAAATATTAAAGAGATTTAATGTAGTTAAGGCTTTTGCCAGCTGGATATTAGGGGGGTACATTTCCCCTTTTTCTTTATTTAATTGAGCCTTAAGAGTTTGATGGGCCCTCTCAACAATACCTTGTCCCTGTGGATTATACGGAATGCCTGTAGTATGAGTAATGTTCCAGAGGGAACAAAAATCTTTAAATTGTTTGCTGGTAAAAGCAGGTCCATTATCCGTTTTAAGTTGAAGAGGTAAGCCCATTACAGCAAAACAGGAGAGCATATGGCTTATAAGCTTTTTTGAGTTTTCTCCAGTCTGAGCTGTAGCCCACATAAACTTAGAGAAGGTATCAATTGAGACGAACACATATTTTTGTTTGCCAAAGTTAGGTATGTGGGTAACATCAATTTGCCAAAGAGCGTTGGCTTTTAAACCTCGAGGATTAACCCCCAGAGTCTGAATAGCAGGTGTTTTGATTAGACCTGCACAGGAGGAACATGTAGCAAGAATACGTTTTAACTGTGGCAGAGGAATATCAGGAAATCGAGCTCGAAGACCTTTAAGATTAACATGGGTTAGGGAATGAAAGTCAGCAGGATTAGAGACAGAGGCTAGGAGAATTCCTGTGGAGGCAAGGCGGTCAGCTGCAGCATTCCCTTCAGACAGGGGACCAGGAAGAGGGCTGTGGGAACGTAGGTGCTGAACATACAGTGGATGGGTTCCAGAACAGAGCATAGAGGCAATTTGAATTAAAAGAGGAGAAAGTGGGTTGTCATCAATTCTTACATAAGATCGAGCAAGCCATGGAAGTAAGTTAACAGTATACACACTGTCAGAAAAAAGGTTGAAGGATTCTGGTACAGCTTTTAATGCAAGGAAAACAGCATAAAGTTCTTTGTACTGAGGGGAATTATCAGGAAGTTCAGTAAAGAGAGGTTTGGGGTATTGCTGGTCTGGATAATATATAAGAGCAGCAGCTCCCTTTTTTCCACCATTAGTGAACACTGTAGGAGCAGAGGGGATGGGATCTCGAGAGAAAAGTTTAGGTACTAGTAGAGGCAACAGAGGTAAAGAAGCTATCAAATTATTAGAGGGAAAATGATTATCTAATTGTCCTGGAAAACCCATTAAACTTATGGCAAAACGAGAATGGTGGCGTATGAGCCATTCTGTATCAGTGAGAGAAAAGGGAAGAATGATTGAATCTGGTTCCCTTCCTAAGACCTGAACCGATCTGTTTCTTCCTTGGCGAACCATAAATGCTAAGGCATCAATCTCGGTAAGGAGTCTTGGAGCTCCGCCTACAGGCGTATGAAGCCATTAGAGAATGCCATGTTTCTGCCATGTTTCTGCCATGTTTCTGCTGTGTTTCAACATAGATGGGAACTGTGTTTGACCAAACAATAGTGGATGAACCCGAAACATCATACCTACCCTTTGTGTCCGGCTAAGGCAATTGCTCCTGTGGCCTCACAATCCCTGATCATGGTGTCCTCGTGTCCACACATCACACTCAGAGAGATTCCCAGAAGTAGGCATGCATGAGTCTCACATACATAGTCGCTCTGCTTGCAGGTTGCACAAATTCCCTGGTCCATTGCTATGGAGAGACAAAAGGAAGATGAATGCCTCCATTGGCTGAATTAGGAGCTTCCAGTGGAGATCAAACCCACCCCTCACCTGAGGGCCTGGCTGCTGCTAATAAAGGCAATTGGAAACACCTGTTACCACTTGGGGCCTGAAGACATACTCAGGAATCCCTCCTGGAGCTAGCAGGCTGGCAGACCTCCTGACACCGGGATAGCTGTGCTCCTAGTTGGGAGTGACTCTGGGCCAGAGTAGAGAATATCCCCTAGATAGAAGAACGAACCTCAGGTTTCAAAAGGATTTGAAACCCCAGGAGGCACTTAGAAAAGACATTTCACAGCCATCAAAACACCCTCTTTCAGAACCCTGGAAGCTTCCGTTTTGCATGGAAAATCTGGACACTGGTGTGGCCATCAGTACCACAGATACTTTACATTCGGCATAATAGAGGGAAAGCACAATGTGTGTGCCAAGGTGGTAGAGTTTCACTTATCTTCACCGGGGCTCTCATGGAATAAGGACAATGACGCTGTGCAGGAAGGTGAGGAGGGCTGCATTTAGGCTGAGTGTCAGCCTCAGGGCCCTGGAGAATGGAAGTCAAGCACAGAGAGCCTGGACAGCTGCAGCTGCAGATGGACATATGCCTGGAACCTGCAGCAGGAAGGCTGTCTCCTCAGTTCCACTCTGTACTACGCCATATGCACAAGACTAAGTGATCCAAAGGGCAAAGAAAGGAAAATTTCAACACCAGGAATTCCGAGTTCACGATGCATGCACTGACTTCCAGTAAGGGCCCAGGAAAGAAGGCACGTAGAGACAGTTAGAGAGACAGAATGACAGAGACAGAAAAGGACTAAAATTCTGGCCCTTTGTTGATCAGTGCCGGAGCACTGAACACAAACCCTCCAAGCCCAAGCATACTTCTTACAAGTGGCATTGTTATTATATGTTTGTGAGGAAATTTTACACGTAGAACATCTAGGAATTAACCACTCTGAGAAGCTACACTTGGCCGGCAGCCCTCTCTCGAAAATTGACCCCGCCTCTCCAAATTGAATGTAGTCTTAGTGATGCTCTAGCCAAGATGCAGGCTGGCGTATTGCATCTCCCTGGTCCAGACTCAGCCTGTCCTGTGTGCAGGGAATTGCACTATGTCTATTTCTTCTTTGATTTTCAGTTTTGGGATAGGACTCGGTGGACAAAATGAGCAAGAGGGAAATAGATGATTTGGCAGTGGTAGTTTGTGCTGAGAGAGATTTGTAGAGTGATAAATGATATCGCTCTGTGAGATGACTCTCATGACTGTGGCTCTGAAGGGCCAGGTGTATCCTCCTTACTACCCTAATACAGAGCTGTGCTGTTCTCTAGCTAAAAATATTTTCAGACCTCTACAAGTTACACACATATATATATATATATATATAGAGAGAGAGAGAGAGAGAGAGAGAGAGAGACAGAGAGACAGAGAGAGACACTGATATGGTTATTTTCTACAATAGATTCGATATGACATAAAGACAATTGATGGCTAAAACCTGGAGATAAACTGTGCATCAGGAAAAGAATTGTCCAAAGGAGTAAAATCTCCAAATCATTAGCTATATGCAGATCCAAAGGGACCGATCGAAAAAGGCTCGAGAAGGAAGTCATCCAGGAGACTCTTCACATGCACAGGCACCACAAGTCCTGGTGTCCACACATCACACTCAGAGAGATTCCCAGAAGTAGGTATGCTTCAGTGTCCCATACAGAGTCGCTCTGCTTACAGGAAGCACAAACTCCCCAGGCCCTTGCTATGGAGAGACAAGAGGAAGATGGATGCCTCCATTGGCTGAATTAGTAGATTCCAGTGGAGATCACAGCCCCGCCCCTCACCTGAGGGCCTGGCTGCTGCTAACAAAGTGAATTGAAGACACCTGTTACCACTTGGGGCCTGAGGACATGCTCAGGAATCCCTCCAGGTGCTAGTAGACTGGCAGACCTCCTGACCTCTGGATAGCTGTGCACCTAGTTGGGATGGCCTTCTGGCGGGATAGAGTTTCACTTCTATTAACCTGGGCTATCATGGAATAAGGACAAGTATGTTGTGCAGGAAATTGAGGAGGGCTGCATTTAGGCTGAGTGACAGCCACAGGGCCCTGGAAATGGGAGTCAAGCACAGAGGGTCTGGACAGCTGCAGCTGGAGATGGGCATATGCCTGTTAACTGCAGCAGCAAGGCTGTCTCCGCAATTCCCCTCTGTATTACGCCATATGCACAAGACTAAGTAATCCAAAGGGCTAAGAAAGGAGAATTTCAACAACGTGAATACCGAGTTCACGATGCATGTACTGACTTCCAGGAAGGGTCCAGGAAAGAAGGCACAAAGAGACAGTCTGAGAGACAGAATGACAGTGACTGAAAAGGACAGAAATTCTGCCCCTGTGTTGATCAGTGCCAGAGCACTAAAGACAAACCCTCCATGCCCATGCATACTTGTTACAAATGGCATTGTTATTTTATGTTTCAGAGGAAAGGTTACACTTAGAACATCTAAGACTTAGCCCACTCTGAGAAGCAACACTTGGCCTGCAGCCCACTCTGCAAAACTGCACTTGCCTCTCCAAATAGGAAGTAGTTTTAGTGATGCTCTAGCCAAATGCAGGGTGGCGTATTTCATCACCCTGCTCTAGCCTCAGCCTGCGCTGTGTTCAGGGAACTGCACTATGTCTATTTCTTCTTTGATTTACAGTTTTGGGATAGGACTCGGTGGACAAAAAGAGAAAGAGGGAAGTAGATGATTTGGCAGTGGTAGTTTGTGCTGAGAGAGATCCGTAGAGTGACAAGAGGTAAACAAATGGCTCTGTGAGATGTCTCTCATGACTGTGGCTCAGAATGGCCAGGTGTATCCGCATTACTACCAGAATCCAGAGCTGTACAGGTCTCTAGCTAAAATATATTTGCAGACCTCTACATGTTATATATATATATATATATATATATATATATATATATATATATATATAATGAGAGAGGGAGATAGCAAGACACTGATGTAGTCATTTTCTACAATGGATGAGATATGACATTCAGACAATTGATTGCTAAAACCTGGAGAGAAACTGTTCATCAGGAAAAGATTTGTACAAAGGAGTAAAATCTCCAAGTCATTAGCTATATGCAGATCCAACGGGACCGATCGAAAAAGGCTCGAGAAGGAACTCATCCAGGAGACTCTCCACATGGACAGGCACCACAAGTTTCCTAGTATCGCAACACACACAGGGCAGCTGCTAGTTCCCAGTGCAAGCCTCAGGGAAAAAACCTCTCCCTCTTCACTGTCTTTACATCTGAAAATAAGAAAAGTGACCTAGGGTCAAGGAGAGCCACAATGGTGTCAATATTGAGCTGTAAATCAGAATGTGCCAAGTGTTTTGTACAAAATCGCCTGTGCCACAGTGATTCTGTTGTTCTCTCTCTCCCTCCCTCAGACACACACAAACACACACTCTCCTCAGACACACACAAACACACACTCTCACAAACACACACTCTCCTCAGACACACACAAACACACACTCTCACACACGCACACATTCATAGAGGCACAGGCACAAACGGAGTTATACACATCACACTGGACAGCTTCTGCAAGGCAGGGCCCTGGGCTGAAACCTGCTTCACACTTCCTGGAATCACGCCCAGCTTTTTAAGGCCAGCTCTGAGCTCCCATTGTCTGGCTTACTTCACAAGGCCATCAGACAGGGCACCAGCCATGCTTGAATAGGCCAGAGGCCTAGGCCACGCCCAGAACCCCTGCCAGCAATATCATTGGCCATTGTGCAAGGACACACCCAGGAGTGTCAAGGCCCCTAGTCAGTGATTGGCCAGCACCTTGAGCACCACCCACACGGCCCTGCAGCACGCTCATTGGGCAGCCTCTGGAAGGCCCGCCCACCAGCCACTTCTGCTGGAAAGAGTAGGAATTCAAAAACCTCCTACACTGTGTTCATTGATGAGAGGTTCAAAGCTGGCTTGTAGAGATAGTAAGAAGCAGCTCTCATGCCCACAGACCCCAGACAGCCCCAGCCTTCACCATATGCTGTACTATCAGACCTGACAATAATGTGTGTGTGTGTGTGTGTGTGTGTGTGTGTCTGTCTGTCTGTGTCTTTGTATGCTCAGAGCTCGCCTATAGTAGTCTCAGAGCGTGGGTGGCAAGGTAGCCAGCCTCAATTTCAATTTATGTACAGAGAACCTAGCTGGTCAGGGCAAGCCAGCTAGCCCAGATTCTGGCTAAGCAAGAATGCATATGCAAAGGGACTCTGATGTCTAAATCTCCTTTGTACCCTATTCAATCCCATGCCTCACTATCTATCATCCAAACACTGCCAACGGGGGAAGCTGGGGATCCCCTCAGAATTCAGGGGTATGAGCTTGGCCAGTCATGTTTGGCTGCCTACTCAGCCTCCAGACTCTCAGTCCACTGCTCAGGGGAGCAGATTATAAGCATAGAAAGAACCCAGAAATAGCTGTGTTTCTACATAGATGGGAACTGTGTTCGACCAAACAATAGTGGATGAACCCGGGCCCTTAAACCTACCCTTTGGGTCTGGCTAAGGCAATTGCTCTTGTGGCCTCACATCCCTGATCATGGTGTCCTGATGTCCACACATCACACTCAGAGAGATTCCGAGAAGTAGGCATGCATGAGTGTCCCATACAAAAGGACTCTCATGTATAAATCTCCTGAGTTCCATATTTAATCCCATGCCTCACTATCTATCATCCGGGGGAAGCTGGGGCACCCCTCAGAATTCAGGGCCATGATTCTGTCCAGTCATCTTTGTCAGCCTACTCAGCCTCCAGGCTCTTAGTCCACTGCTCAAGGCAGCAGAATACTAGCACAGAAAGTACCCAGAAATAGCTGTGTTTGAACATAGATGGCAACTGTGTTCGACCAAACAATAGTGGGTGAAACTGGTCCCTTAAACCTATCCTTTGGGTCCGGCTAAGACAGTGCTCCTGTGGCCTCACATCCCTGATTATGGTGTCCTTGTGTCCACACATCACACTCAAAGAGATTCCCAGAAGTAGATGTTTTTACATCTGAAAAGAAGAAAAGTGACCAAGGGCCAAAAACAGATACAATGGTGTCAATATTGATCTGTAAATCAGAATGTACCAAGTGTTTTGCAAAAAAAATCACTTTATTATAAACTCTGAGTGATACTGGCATGGAAATGAGGAGACATAATATGGCTTGTGTCAGAAAGACTTACAAACTGAGGCTCCAGTAGCCTAGGTGAAATCGCCAACACAACAAGCCAGAGCTCCGCAGTGCTCTGGTAACTCTCTTTGTATATCTGGGCCTGTCAGTAAAATAAGTATATAAGGATAATATTAATGATTGAAGACACAGTGTGTGAGAGCTTGTGAGAGTTATATACAGATAATGCGAGAAGAGAAATAGATGAGTTGGAAAGAGACCAGAATTCAAAAACCTCCTACACTGTGTTCATTGATGACAGGTTCAAACCTGGCTTGTAGAGATTGTAAGGTAGCAGCTCTCATGCCCACAGACCCCAGACAGCCCCAGCCTTCAACAATATGCTGTACTACCAGACCTGATATGAATGTGTGTGTGTGTGTGTGTGTGTCTGTCTATCTGTCTGTCTGTAAGTGTGTGTCTGTGTGTGCTCAGAACTCACCTATAGTAGTCTCAGAGCATGGGGCCAAGGTAGCCAGCCTCACCTGCAACTTATTTACAGAGAACCTAGATGGTTAGGGAAAGCCAGCTAGCCCAGATTCTGGCTAAGCAAGAATGCATATGCAAAGGGACTCTCATGTCTCACTCTCCTGAGTTCACGATTCAATCTCACACCTCACTATCATCCAAACACTGCCAATGGGGGAAGCTGTGGCACCCCTCAGAATTCGGGGGCAGGACCCTGTCCAGTCACGTTTGGCTGCGTACTCAGCCTCCAGGCTCCCAATCCACTTCTCAGTGGACAGCAGATTACAAGGCCAGAAAGAACCCAGAAAGAGCTGTGTCTCAACATAGTTGGGAACTGTGTTTGACCAAACAATAGTGGATGAACCTTGTCCCTTACACCTACCCTTTGGCTCCGGCTAAGGCAATTGCTCCTGTGGCCTCACAATCCCTGATCATGGTGTCCTGGTGTCCACACATCACACTCAGAGAGATTCCCAGAAGTAGGCATGCATCAGTGTCCCATACAAAGTCGCCCTGCTTGCAGGAAGCACAAACTCCCAGGGCCCTTGCTATAGACAGACAAAAGAAAGATGGATGCCACCATTGGCTGAGTTAGGAGCTAACAGTGGTGATCACAGCCCTGCACCTCACCTGAGGGCCTGGCTGTTGCTAATAAAGGCAATTGGAAACAGCTGTTACCACTTGATCCCTGAGGACATATTCAGGAATCCCTCCAGGAGCTAGCAGGCTGGTAGACCTCCTGACCCAGGTATAGCTGTGCTCCTAGTTGGGCGGCCCTTTTGGCCAAAAGTGACAATATTCCCTAGATACAAGAAAGAACTTTAGGTTTCAGAAATATTTGAAAACCCCATGAGGCACTTGGAAAAGACATTTCACAGCCATCAAAACACCCTCTTTCAGATCCCTGGAAGCTTCCGTTTTGTGTGGAAAATCTGGACACTGGTGTGGCCATCAGTACCACAGATCCTTTACATTCGGCTTAATAGAGGGAAAGCACAATGTGTGTGCCAGGGGGATAGAGTTTCACTTCTCTTGACCTGGGTTCTCATAGAATAAGGACAAGAATGCGGTGCAGGAGACTAAATAATCCAAAGGGTAAATAAAGGACAATTCCAACACCAGGATGTCCAAGATCACGATGCATGACTACCAATAAGGGCCCAGTGAAGTAGGCATGTAGAGACAGTCAGAGAGACAGAATAATAGTGATAGAAAAGGACTGAAATTCTGGCCCTGTGTTGATCAGTACCTTAGCACTGAAGACAAACCCTCCATGCCGATGCATACTTCTTACAAGTGGCATTGTTATTTTATGTTTGTGAGGAAAGGTTACACTTAAAACATGTAGGTCTTAGCCCACTCTGAGAAGTTACAATTGGCCTGCAGCCTACTCTCCAAAACTGCCCTTGCGTCACCAATTTTGAAGTAGTCTTAGTGATGCACCAGCCAAGATGCAGGCTAGCGTATTGCATCTCCATGGCCCAGCCTCAGACTATCCTGTGTGCAGGGAACTGCACTATGTCTATTTCTTCATTGATTTACAGTTTTGTGATAGGACTTGGTGGACAACAAGAGCAAGAGGGAAGTAGATGATTTGGCACTGGTAGTTTGTGCTGAGAGAGATGTGTAGTGTGATAAGAGGTATACAAACGGCTCTCTGAGATGTCTCTCATGACTGTGGCTCAGAAGGGCCAGGTGTATCCGCATTACTACCCTAATCCAGATCTGTTCAGGTCTCCAGCTAAAAAATATTTTCAGACCTCTACATGTTACATATATATATAGAGAGAGTGAGGTACAGATGTAGTCATTTTCTAAAATGGATTCTATAGGACACTCAAGAATTGATTGCTAAAACCTGGAGAGAAACTGTGCATCAGGAAAAGATTGTCCAAAGGAGTAAAATCTCAAAATCATTAGCTATATGCAGCTCAAACAGGAAAGAGCAAAAAAGGCTTGAGAAGGAACACATCAAAGAGACTCTCCACATGGACAGGCACCACAAGTTTCCTAGTCTGGCAACAGACACAGTGCATCTGGTAGTTCCCAGTGCAAGCCTCAGGGCAAAAACCTCTCCCTCTTCAGTGTTTTTACATCTGAAAAGAAGAAAAGTGACCAGGGCCAAAGAGAGCTACAATGGTGTTAATATTGAGCTGTAAATCAGAATGTACCAAGTGTTTTGCAAAAAATCACTTTATTATAAACTCTGAGTGATACTGGCATGGAAATGAGGAGACAGAATATGGCTTGTGTCAGAAAGACTTACAAACTGGGGCTCCAGTAGTCAAGGTGTAATCGCCAACACAACAAACAAGAGCTCAGCAGTGCTCTGGTAACTCTCTTCGTATATCTGGGCCTGTCAGTAAAATAAGTATATAAGTAAAATATTAATGAGTGAAGACAGAGTGTGTGAGAGCATGTGAAAGTTAGAGACAGAGAAGGCTAGAAGAGAAATAGATGAGTTGGTAAGAGACCAGAATCCTAAAACCTCCTACACTGTGTTCATTGATGACAGGTTCAAAGCTGGCTTGGAGAGATTGTAAGGCAGCAGCTCTCATGCCCACAGACCCCAGACAGCCCCAGCCTTCAACATATGCTGTACTACCAGACATGACAGTAATGTGTCTGTGTGTGTCTATCAGTCTGTTTGTCTGTCTGTGTATCTGTGTGCTCAGAGCTCACCTATAGTAGTCTCAGAGCATGTGTGGAAAGTAGCTGTTGTTCTTTCCCTCTCTCCCTCCCTCACACACTCACACACACACAAACACACACAAACACATACTGTCACAGTCACACACACATCCATCTAGGCACAGGCATGATGTATATATAATGGCTGATATATATATATATATATATATATATATATATATGTATATATGTATATATATATATATGTGTGTGTGTGTGTGTGTACACATATGTATGTGTTTCTTTATTATAAACTATGAGGTATACTGGCATAGCTATGAGACAGAGTTTGGCTTGTGCCAGAGAGATTTACAAAGCTTAGGCTCCAGAAACCTAGGTGAAATCGCCAACAAAACAAGCCAGAGCTCAGCAGTGGCCTGGTGACTCACTTTGTATATCTGGGCCTGTCAGTAAAATAATATATAAGTAAAATATTAATGTGTGCAGACAGAGTGAGGGAGAGCCTGTGAGAGTCAGAGACAGAGAAGGCAAGAAGAGAAATAGAAGAGTTGGAAAGAGACTAGAAGTCAAAAACCTCCCACACTGTATTCATACATGACAGTTTCAATCCTGGGTTGTAGAGATTGTAAGGCAGCAGTCTCTTGTCCACAAACCCCAGATAACCCCAGCCTTCACCATATGTGTGTAGTATTTATGACAGGAAATGTATTGTGAGTGTTAACTTCCCTTCAAATATAAGAGAAAATTCTATTAAGCAGAAGAAATGACCTCTCATGGAATATAGGACTAAATCAATCAATAAATATGAAAATAAATGGGGATGATTGAGGAGGATTTGAAAAAAATAAAAAATAAAGCAAAGAAAGACCTGAATACCGCATAAACATAGAAACAATCTGCTGAGAAACAGATGGCTGCTTCAAAAATTCTGAGACACTTCAGATTCCAGGGAAATTAAGATTTCAGGAGAATGAAAAGAAACTCATATGTATTGAAGCTTACACTAGAGAAAGGAGGCAAGTTCTGTACTATGATAATTTCAATAAGGATGCTGATAGAAATGCTATTAGAAATGCTACTGGAAGGTTCTATTATTTATAATTGTATTGAATCCTGCTCCAGCTATGTGGCCAATTATTCATGAAAAAGAAGCTGTTATAAATGTGATAATTCTGATTAAGATCAATTACATAGGTTGGCAATTCCAAAAATGACATATATATATATATATGTGTGTGTGTGTGTGTATTTATATATGTACATTTATATATGTATATGGATGTATATCTTTATTATAAAGTCTGAGAGATACTGCCATGGATATGAGGAGACAGAATATGGCTTTAGTCAAAGAGACTTACAAATCTGAGGCTCAAGTAGCCTAGGTGAAAACACAACAAAGAAGCCAGAGCTCAGCAGTGCTCTGGCAACTCTCTTTGTATATCTGGGCCTGTCAGTAAAATATTGATATAAGTAAAATATTACTGAGTGCAGACTGAGTGAGTGAGAGCCTGTGAGAGTCAGAGACAGAGAAGTCGAGAAGTGAAATAGAAGAGTTGAAAAGAGACCAGAATTCAAAAACCTACTACACTCTGTTCATTCATGACATGTTCAAACCTGGGTTGTAGAGATTGTAAGGTAGCAGCTCTCATGCCCATAGACCCCAGACAGCCCCAGCCTTCACCATACGCTGTACTACCAGACCTGACACTAATGTGTGTGTGTATCTGTGTGTGTGTGTCTGTCTGTCTGTCTGTCTGTGTGTGTCTGTGTGTTCTCAGAGCTCTCGTGTAGTAGTCTCTGACCATGGATGTCAAGGTAGCCAGCCTCACCTGCAACTTATGTACAGAGAACATAGCTGGTCAGGGCAAGCCAGCTAGCCCAGATTCTGGCTAAGCAGGAATGCCAGAGAACTATGAGGAAGCCCAGGACCCCATTTTAAGCCCCTGGTCACCACTTACCCAGCTAGGTAAAAGCTGGGCTAGTGGCAAATCAGAGCTGCAGCTGTCTCTCTGTCTCTCTCCCTGCTTGGGCCCTGCTCTCTCAATTTATGACTGTTTACTTCTCCTCAATAAGAAAGTTACAAATGATGTACAGAAATACAGGGAAATTTGGAAAAATCACCCCCGTATCCACTATTACATGTATCTGTTGACTGTAAACAATTCATCCCCCAAGAAAGAACAGAATAAATATTTGTGAGGTTAAAAAGTTTGTAGGTTAAATAGGGAACATTTATTGGAGCCATTCAATACTAATCCATTGTGCATTGGATGTCACTGTCAAAAACAGTGTAGTAGTAGTTGTAGTAGTGTGTAGTATCTGCAAAAGGAAATGTATTGTGTGTCCAAAGTTCCCTTCAATTATAAGAGAAAATCTATCAGGCAGAAGAAATGACCCCTCATGTGATATCGGAATAAATATATAAATGAATATGAAAATATATGGTGATGATCTAGGAGGATTTGAAAAAAATAAAAAATGAAAACAAATACCACAGGAAGACCTGATTACAGCAGAAATATAGAAAACGTCTGCTGACAGAGGGCTGCTTCAAAAATTCCCTGACAAATCAGGGTCCAGGCAAATGAAAAATTCCCGTGAATGAAAAGAAACACATACATATTGAAACTTACACTAGAAATTGTAGGCAAGTTCTCTGCTATGATAATAACAATAAGGATACTGATAGAAAGGCTACTGGAAATGCTCCTGGAAGGTTTATAATTTATAATTGTACTGAAACCTGCTCCAACTATGTGACCAATTATTTATAAATAAAGAGGCTGTTATAAATGTGGTAATTCTGCATTAAGATCAAATAAAAAGGTCAACAATTCTAAAAATTATACATATATATGTACATATATGTACATATATACATATGTATCATATATATATATGTAACACACATATATATATATATGTACATATATGTATCTGTTTCTTTATTATAAACTATGAGGTATACTGGCATGGCTATGAGGAGACAGAGTATGGCTTGTGCCAGAGAGACTTACAAAGCTGAGGCTTCAGAAACCTAGGTGAAATCGCCAAAAAAACAAGCCAGAGCTCAGCAGTGCTCTGGTGACTCTCTTTGTATATCTGGGCCTGTAAGTAAAATAATATATAAGTAAAATATTAACGAGTGCAGACAGAGTGAGTGACAGCCTGTGAGAGTTAGAGACAGAGAAGGCAAGAAGAGAAATAGAAGAGTTGGAAATAAACGAGAAGTCAAAAACCTCACACACTGTGTTCATACATGACAGGTTCAAACCTGGGTTGTAGAGATTGTAAGGCAGCAGTCTCATGTCCACAGACCCCAGACAACCACAGCCTTCACCATATGTGTGTACTATTTACGAGAGGAAATGTATTGTGAGTATAAATTTCCCTTCCATTATAAGAGAAATATCTATCAAGCAGAAGAAATGACCCCTCATGTTATATAGGACTAAATAAGTAAATAAATATGCAAATAAATGGGGATGATCTAGGAGGAATTGAAAAAAATAAAAAATAATGAAAACAAAAACCACAAGAAGACCTGATTACAGCAGAAACATAGAAACCATCTGCTGAGAAACAGATGGCTTCTTCAAATATTCTGAGACACTTCAGAGTCCAGGGAAATTAAGATTTCAGGAGAATGAAAAGAAACTCGTATGTCTTGAAGCTTACAGTAGAGAAAGGAGGCAAGTTCTGTACTATGATAATTTCAATAAGGATGCTGATAGAAATGTTATTAAAATGCTACTGGAAGGTTCTATTATTTATAATTGTATTTAATCCTGCTCCAGCTATGTGGCCAATTATTAATGAAAAAGGAAGCTGTTATAAATGTGTTAATTCTGATTAAGATCAATTACATAGGTTGACAATTCCAAAAATGACAGATATATATATATATATATATATATATATATATATGTATATTTATATATGTATAAGGATGTATATCTTTATTATAAAGTCTGAGAGACTGCCATGGATATGAGGAGACAGAATATGGCTTGTGTCATTGAGACTTACAAAGCTAAGGCTCAAGTAGCCTAGGTGAAAACACCAACACAAAAGCCAGAGCTCAGCAGTGCTCTGGCAACTCACTTTGT
This sequence comes from Erinaceus europaeus, assembly GCF_950295315.1. Lineage (NCBI taxonomy): Eukaryota > Metazoa > Chordata > Mammalia > Eulipotyphla > Erinaceidae > Erinaceus > Erinaceus europaeus. The sequence continues at coordinate 346,891 of NW_026647128.1, read as the reverse complement.
ATATCTGGGCCTGTCAATAAAATAAGGACATAAGTAAAATATGACTGAGTGCAGACAGAGTGAGTGAGAGCCTGTGAGAGTCAGAGACAGAGAAGGCGAGAAGAGAAATAGAAGAGTTGGAAATAGACCAGAAGTCAAACCCCCCTAGATTTTGTTGATTAATGACAGGTTCAAACCTGGGTTGTAGAGATTGTAAGAGAGCAGCTCTAATGCCAACAGACCCCAGAGAACCCAAGCCTTCTCCATATGTTTGTACTATTTGCCCCATGAAATGTATTGTGCTTCAAAAGTTCCCTTCAATTATACGAGAAAATCTATCAAGCAGAAGAAATGACCCCATATGTGATACCTGACTAAATAAATAAATATGCACATAAATGGGGATGAACTAAGAGGACTTGAAAAAATAAAATAAATAAATAAAAACAAAAACCACAAGAAGACCTGATTACAGCAGAAACATAGAAACCATCTGCTGAGAAACAGAGGGCTGCTTCAAAAATTCCCTAACACATCAGAGTCCAGGGAAATTAAGATTGCCGGAGAAAGAAAACAAACACATATGTATTGAAGCGTACACTAGAAAAAGAAGGGAAGTTCTGGGCTATGATAATTACAATAAGGATGCTGATAGAAACACGATTAGAAATTCTACTGAAAGGTTCTATTATTTATATTTGTATTGAATGCTGCTCCAAAAATATGGCCATTATTTCTGAAAAACTGGACTGTTATAAATGTGGTAATTCTGAATTAAGGTCAAATACATAGTTTGACAATTCTAAAAATAACAGATATATAAATATATATGTATATATATATGTATATCCTTATTATAAACTCTGAGTGATACTGGCATGGAAATGAGGAGACAGAATATGGCTTGTGTCAGAAAAACTTACAAACTGAGGCTCCAGTAGCCTAGATGAAATTGCCAACACAACAAGCCAGAGCTCAGCAGTGCTATGGTAACTCTCTTTGTATATCTGGGCCTGTCAGTAAAAAAAGTATATAAGTAAAATATTAATGATTGAAGACAGAGTGTGTGAGAGCATGTGAGACTTAGAGACAGAGAAGGCGAGAAGAGAAATAGATGAGATGGAAAGAGACCAGAATTCAAAAACCTCCTACACTGTGTTCATTAATGACAGGTTCAAACCTGGCTTATAGAGATTGTAAGGCAGCAGCTCTCATGCCCACATACCCCAAACAGCCCCAGCTTTCACCATAAGCTGTACTACCAGACCTATCAGTAATGTGTGTGTGTGTGTGTCTGTCTGTCTGACTGTGTGTGTCTGTGAGTGCTCAGAGCTCACCTGTAGTAGTCTCAGAGCATGGATGTCAAGGTATCCAACCCCAACTGCAACTTATGTACAGAGAACCTAGCTGGTCAGGGCAAGCCAGCTAGCCCAGATTCTGGATAAGCAAGGATGCCAGAGAACTATGTGGAAGCCCTGGACCCCATTTTGAGCCCCTGGTCACCACTTACCCAGCTAGAGAAAAGCTGGGCTAGTGGCAAATCAGAGCTGCAGCTGTCTCTCTGTCTCTCTTCCTTCTTGGGGCCTGCTCTATCAATTTATGACTGTTTCCATCTCCTCAATAAGAAAGTTACAAGTGATGTACAGAAATACAGGGAAAGTGGGAAAAATTACCCCCTTGCCCATTATTACATGTAACTGTTGACTGTAAACCATTCATCCCCCAAGAAAGAACAGAATAAATATTTGGGAGGTTAGAAACATTGTAGGTTAAATAGTGAGCATTCTCTAGAGCCATGCAATACTAATCCATTGTGCATTGGATGTCATTGTCAAAAACAGTGCAGTAGTAGTTGTAGTAGTGTGTAGTATCTGCAAAAGGAAATGTATTGTGTGTCAGAAGTTCCCTTCAATTATAAGAGAAAATCTATCACGCAGAAGAAATGACCCCTCATGTGATATTGGACTAAATAAATAAATAAATATACAAATAAATGGGGATGATCTAGAAGGATTTGAAAAAAACAAAAAATAAAAACAAAGACCACAGGAGACCTGATTACAGCAGAAATATAGAAAATGTCTGCTGAGAAACAGAGGGCTGCTTCAAAAATGCCCTGACACTTCAGAGTCCAGGCATATTAAGAATCCCTGAGAATGAAAAGAAACGCATACATATTGAAGCTTACACTAGAATATGGAGGCAAGTTATGTGCTATGATAATTACAATAAGGATACTGATAGAAGGGCTATTGGAAATGCCCCTGGAAGTTTTCTAATTTAAAATTGTAGTGAATCCTGCTTCAACTATGTGACCAATTATTTATGAATAAGGAGGCTGTTATAAATGTAATTCTGCATTAAGATCAAATAAAAAGATCAAGGATTCTAAAAATAACTGATATATATGTATATATATGTACATATATGTATGTGTATCTTTATTATCAACTATGAGGGATACTGGCATGGCTATGAGGAGACAGAGTATGGCTTGTGCCAGAGAGACTTACAAAGCTGAGGCTTCAGAAACCTAGGTGAATTCGCCAACAAAACAAGCCAGAGCTCAGCAGTGCCCTGGTGACTCTCTTTGTATATCTGGGCCTGTCAGTAAAAGAATATATAAGTAAAATATTAATGAGTGCAGACAGAGTGAGTGAGAGCCTGTGAGAGTCAGAGACAAAGAAGGCAAGAAGAGAAATAGAAGAGTTGGAAAGAGACCAGAAGTCGAAAACCTCCCACACTGTGTTCATACATGACAGGTTCAATCCTTGGTTGTAGAGATTGTAAGGCAGCAGTCTCATGTACACAGACCCCAGACAACCCCAGCCTTCACCATATATGTGTAGTATTTACCACAGGAAATGTATTGTGAGTGTAAACTTCCCTTCCATTATAAGAGAAAAATATATCAAGCAGTAGAAATGACCCCTCATGTAATATAGGACTAAATAAACAAATAAATAAATAAATAAATATGCAAATAAATTTGAATGATCTAGGATGATTTGACAAAAATGAAAAATAAATACAAAAACACAAGAAGACCTGATTAGAGCAGAAACATAAAACCATCTGTTGAGAAACAGAGGGCTGCTTCAAAAATTCCGAGACACTTCAGAGTCCAGGGAAATTAAGACTTCAGGAGATTGAAAAGAAACTCATATGTATTGAAGCTTACACTAGAGAAAGGAGGCAAGTTCTGTACTATAATATTTACAATAAGGATGCTGATAGAAATTCTATTAGAAATGCTACTGGAAGGTTCTATTATTTATAATTGTATTGAATCCTGCTTCAACTATGTGGCCAGTTATTAATGAAAAATGAAGCTGTTATAAATGTGTTAATTCTGATTAAGATCAATTACATAGGTTGACAATTCCAAAAGTGACACATATATATATTTATATATGTATATATATATATGTATATGGATTTATATCTTTATTATAAAGTCTGAGACATACTGCCATGGATATGAGGAGACAGAATATGGCTTGTGTCAGAGAGACTTACAAAGCTGAGGCTCCATTAGCCTAGGTGAAATCACCAACAAAACAAGCCAGAGCTCAGCAGTGCTCTGGCAACTCTCTTTGCATATCTGGTCCTGTCAATAAAATAAGGATATAAGTAAAATATTACTGAGTGCAGACAGAGTGAGTGAGAGGCAGTGAGAGTCAGAGACAGAGATGGCGAGAAGAGAAATAGAAGAGTTGGAAATCGACCAGAACACAAAACCCCCCTAGACTGTGTTCATTCATGACAGGTTCAAACCTGGGTTGTAGAGATTGCAAGGCAGCAGCTCTAATGCCCACAGACGCCAGACAAACCATGCCTTCACCATATTGTGTAGTATTTTCCCCAGGAAATGTATTGTGCGTCAAAAGTTCCCTTCAATTATAAGAGAAAATCTATCAATCAGAAGAAATGACCCCTCATGTGATACCTGACCAAATAAATAAATATGCAAATAAATGGGGATGATCTAGGAGGACTTGAAAAAATAAAAAAATGAAAACAAAACCCACAAGAAGACCTGATTACAGTAGAACCATAGAAACCATCTGTTGAGAAACAGAGGGCTGCTTCAAAAATTCGCTAACACTTCAGGAAAGAGGGAAATTAAGATTTCCATAAAAAGAAAAGAAACACATACGTATTGAGGCTTACACTAGAAAAAGAAGGGAAGCTCTGGGCTATGATAATTACAATAAGGATGCTGATAGTAACACGATTAGAAATGCTACTGGAAGGTTCGATTATTTATTTTTGTATTGAATGCTGCTCCTACTATATGACGAATTATTTCTGAAAAAAGGCTGTTATAAATGTGGTATTTCTGAATAAAGGTCAAATACATATGTCAACAATTCTAAAAATGACAGATATATATATATATGTATATATATTTATATATGTATGTATATCTTTAACATAAACTCTGAGTGATACTGGCAGGGAAATGAGGAGATAGAATATGGCTTGTGTCAGAAAGACTTACAAACTGAGGCTCCATAGCATAGGTGAAATAGCCAACACAACAAGCCAGAGCTCAGCAGTGCTCTGGTAACTCTCTTTGTATATCTGGGCCTGTCATTAAAATACGTATATAAGTAAAATATTAATGAGACAAGACAAAGTGTGTGAGAGCATGTGAGAGTTAGAGACAGAGAAGGTGAGAAGAGGAATAGATGAGTTGGAAAGAGACCAGAATTCAAAAACCTCATACACTGTGTTCATTGAAGACAGGTTCAAACCTGACTTGTAGAGATTGTAGGGCAACAGCTCTCATGCCCACAGATCCCAGACAGCCCCAGCCTTCAACATATGCTGTACTACCAGACCTGACAGTAATGTGTGTGTGTGTCTTTCAGTCGGTAAGTGTGTGTCAGTTTGTGCTCAAACTCACCTATAGTAGTCTCAGAGCATGGGTGGCAAGGTAGCCAGCCTAACCTGCAACTTATGTAGAGAGAACCTAGCTGGTCAGGGAAAGCCAGCAAGCCAAGATTCTGGCTCAGCAAGAATGCATATGCAAAGGGACTCTCGTGTCTTGCTCTCCTGAGTTCCGGATTCAATCTCACGCCTCACTATCATGCTCACTGTGCCAATGGGGTAAGCTGGAACACCACTCAGAATTTAGGGGCGAAACCCTGCCCAGTCACGTTTGGCTGCATACTCAGCCTCCAGCCTCCCAGTCCACTACACAGGGTAGCAGATTACAAGCCCAGAACGAACTCAGATAGAGTTCCAACATAGATGGGATCTATGTTTGACCAAACAATAGTGGATGAACCCGGACACTTACACCCCCCCATTGGGTCCGGCTAAGGTAATTGCTCCTGTGGCCTCACAAGCCCTGATTATGGTGTACTGGTGCCCACTCATGACACTCAGAGAGATTCCCAGAAGTAGGCATGCATGAGTGTCCCATAAAAGTCGCTCTGCTTGCAGGAAGCACAAACTCCCTGGGCCCTTGCTATGGAGAGACAAAAGGAAGATGGATGTCTCCATTGGCTGAATTCCGAGCTTCCAGTGGAGATCGCAGCCCCGCACCTCACCTGAGGGCCTGGCTGATGCTAATCAAGGCAATTGGAAACAGCTATTACCACTTGGGCCCTGAGAACATACTCAGGAATCCCTCCAGGAGATAGCAGGCTGGCACACCTCCTGACCCCGAGATAGGTGTGCTCCTAGTTGGGAAGGCCTTCTGGCCAGAAGTGAGAATATTCCCTACATACAAGAAAGAACTTCAGGTTTCAAAAGGATTTCAAAACCCCATGAGGCACTTGGAAAAGACATTTCACAGACATCAAAACACACTCTTTCAGAACTCTGGAAGCTTCCGTTTTGCATGGAAAATCTGGACACTGGTGTGGCCATCAGTACCAAAGATGCTTTATATTCGGCATAATAGAGGGAAAGCACAATGTTTGTGCCAGCGTGGTAGATTTTCACTTCTCTTGACCTGGGCTCTCATGGAATAAGGACGAGAATGCAGTGCAGGAAATTTTGGAGGGCTGCATTTAGGCTGAGTGTCAGCCTCAGGGCCCTGGAGAATGGGAGTCAAACACAGAGGGCCTGGACAGCTGCAGCTGGAGATGGACATATGCCTGTTACCTGTATTAGGATCGCTGTCTCCTCAGTTCCCCACTGTACTGCGCCATATGCACAAGATTAAATAATCCAAAGGGCAAAGAGTGGAAAATTTCAACACCAGGAAGACCGAGTTAACAATAAAAGCACTGACTTCCAGTAAGGGCCCAGTGAAGAAGGCACGTAGAGACAGTCACAGAGACAGAATGACAGTGACATAAAAGTACAGAAATTCAGGACCTGTGTTGATCAGTGCTAGAGCATTGAAGAGAAATCCTCCATGCCCATTCATACTTCTTACAAGTGGCATTGTTATTTTATGTTTGTGAGGAAATGTTACACTTAGATCATCTAAGTCTTAGCCCACTCTGAGCAGCAACACTTGGCCTGCAGCCCACTCTGCAAAACTACCCTCGCCTCTCCAAATTGGAAGTAGTCTTAGTGATGCTCCAGCCAATATGCAGGCTGTCGTATTGCATCTCCCTGGTCCAGCCTCAGACAGTCCTATGTGCAGGGAACTGCACTATGTCTATTTCTTATTTGATTTACAGTTTTGGGATAGGACTCGGTGGAGAAAAAGAGCAAGAGGGAAGTAGATCATTTGGCAGCAGTAGTTTGTGCTGAGAGAGATTTGTAGACTGATAAGAGGTATAGGCTCTGTGAGATGTCTCTCAAGACTGTGGCTCAGAAGGGCCAGGTGTATCCACCTTACTACCCTAATACAGAGCTGTGCTGTTCTCTAGCTAAAAATATTTTCAGACCTTTACAAGTTATATATATATATATATATATATATAGAGAGAGAGAGAGAGAGAGAGAAAGAGAGAGAGAATTCTAAAATTTACAGATATATATATATGTATATATATACATATATGTATGCATATGTTTATTATAATGTCTGAGAGATACTTCCATGGATATGAGGAGACAGAATTTTGCTTGTGTCACAGAGATACAAAGCTGTGGCTCCAGTAGCCTAGGTGATATCACCAACAAAACAAGCCAGAGCTCAGCAGTGCTCTGGTAACTCTCTTTGTATATCTGGGCCTGTCAGAAAAATAAGTATATAAGTAAAATATTAATGATTGAAGACAGAGTATGTGAGAGCATGTGAGAGTTAGAGACAGAGAAGGCGAGAAGAGAAATAGATGAGTTGGTAAGAGACCAGAATTCAAAAACCTCCTACACTGTGTTCATTGATGACAGGTTCAAACGTGGCTTTAGAGATTGTAAGGCAGCAGGTCTCATGCCCACAGACCCCAGACAGCCCCAGCCTTCACCATTTGCTGTACTACCAGACCTGACAGTAATGTGTGTGTGTGTCTGTCTGTCTGTGTGTGTCTGTGTGTGCTCAGAACTCCGGCTCTGATCATGGGTGGCAAGGTAGCCAGCCTCACCTGCAACTTATGTACAGAGAACCTAGCTAGTTAGGGAATGCGAGCTAGCCCAGATTCTAGCTCAGCAAGAATGCATATGCAGAGGGACTCTCTAGTCTTGCTCTCCTGAGATCCCAATTCAATCTCATGCCTCACTATCATCCAAACACTGCCAATGGGGGAAGCTGGGGCACCCCTCAGAATTCAGCGGCAGGACCCTGTCCAATCATGTTTGGCTGCATACTCAGCCTCCAGGCTCCCATTCCACTTCTCAGTGGACAACAGATTACAAGCCCAGAAAGAACCAAGAAAGAGTTCCAACATAGATGGGAACTGTGCTTGACCAAACAATAGTAGATGAACCCAGCCCCTTACACCTCCCCTTTGGGTCCGGCTAAGGCAATTGCTCCTGTGGCCTCACAATCCCTGATCATGGTGTCCTGGTGTCCAAACATCACACTCAGAGAGATTCCCAGAAGTAGGCATGCATGAGTGTCCCATACAAAGTCGCTCTGCTTGCAGGAAGCACAAACTCTCCAGGCCCTTGCTATGGAGAGACAAAAGGAAGATATATGCCACCATTGGCTGAATTAGGAGATTCCAGTGGAGATCACAGCCCCTCCCCTCACCTGAGGGCCTGGCTGCTAATAAAGGCAATTGGAAACACCTGCTACCACTTGGGGCCTGAGGACATACTCAGGAATCCCTCCAGGAGCTAGCAGGCTGGCAGACCTCCTGAACCCGGGATAGCTGTGCTCCTAGTTGGGAGGGCCTTCAGGCCAGAGGTGAGAATATTTTCTAGATACAAGAAAGAACTTCAGGTTTCAAAAGGTTTTGAAACCCCTGGAGGCTCTTGGAAAAGACATTTCCCAGCCATCAAAACACCCTCATTCTGAACCCTGGAGCTTCTGTTTTGCGTGGAAAATCTGGACACTGGTGTGGCCATCAGTACCACAGAAACTTTACATTCGGTCCAATAGAGGGAAAGCACAATGTGTGTGCCATGGTGGTAGAGTTTCACTTCTCTTGACCAGGGCTCTCATGGAATAACGACAAGAATGCTGTGCAGGAAAATGAGGAGGCTGCATTTAGGCTCAGTGTCAGCCACAGGGCCCTGGAGAATGGGAGTCAAGCACAGAGTGCCTGGACAGCTGCAGCTGGAGATGGACATATGCCTGTTACCTGCAGCAGGAACACTTTATTCTCAGCTCCCCTCTGTACTACACCATATGCATGAGACTAAGTAATCCAAAGGGCAAAGAAAGGAAAATTTCCACACCAGGAAGTCAGAGATCACGATGCATGCATTGACTTCCAATAAGGGCCCAGTTAAGAAGGCACCTAGAGACAGTCAGGGAGACAGAATTACTGTGACAGAAAAGGACTGAAATTCTGGCCCTGTGTTGATCATGTCAGAGCACTGAAGACAAACCCTCCATGCCCATGCATACTTCTTACAAGTGACATTGTTACTTTATGTTTGTGAGGAAAGGTTACACTTAAAAACATCTAGGTCTTAGCCCACTCTGAGAAGCAACACTTGGCCTGCAGCCCACTCGCCAAAACTGCCCTCGCCTCTAAAATTTGGAAGTAGTCTTAGTGATGCTCCAGCCAAGATGCAGGCTGGTGTATTGCATCTCCCTGGTCCAGCCTCAGACTGTGCTGTGTGCAGGGAACTGCACTATGTCTATTTCTTCTTTGATTTACTGTTTTGGGATAGGACTCGTTGGAGAAAGTGAGCAAGAGGGAAGTAGACGATTTGGCAGAGGTTGTTTTGCAGAGAGAGATTTGTGGAGTTATAAGAGGTATATGAATGGCTCTGTGAGATGTCTCTCATGAATTTCGCTCAGAAGGACCAAGTGTATCCGCATTCTTACCCTAATCCAGAGCTGTGCAGGTCTCTAGCTAGAAAATATTTTCAGATCTCTACATGTTACATATATATATATATATATATATATATATATATATATATATATATATATATATATAGAGAGAGAGAGAGAGAGAGAGAGAGAGAGACTGATGTAGTCATTTTATACAATGGATTCGATATGACAAACTGTGCATCAGGGAAAGAATTTTCCAAGGAGTAAACTCTCCAAATCATTAGCTATATGCAGCTACAACGGGACAGAGAGAAAAAGCTTGAGAAGGAACTCATCAAGGAGACTCTCCACATGGACAGGCACCACAAGTTTCCTAGTCTGGCAACACACACAGGGAAGCTGGTAGTTCCCAGTGCAAGCCTCAGGGCAAAAACCTCTCCCTCTTCAGTGTTTTTACATCTGAAAAGAAGAAAAGTGACCAAGGGCCAAAGAGAGCTACAATGGTGTCAATATTGAGCTGCAAATCAGAATGTACCAAGTGTTTTGCAAAAAATCACTTTATTATAAACTCTGAGTGATACTGGCATGGAAATGAGGAGACAGAATATGGCTTCTGTGAGAAAGACTTAAAAACTGAGGCTCCAGTATCTGGGCGTGTCAGTAAAGTAATATATAAGTAAAATATTAACGAGCGCAGACAGAGTGAGTGAGAGCCTCTGAGAGTCAGAGACAGAGAAGGCAAGAAGAGAAATAGAAGAGTTGGAAATAGACCAGATGTCAAAAACGTCCCACACTGTTTTCATACATGACTGGTTGAAACCTGGGTTGTAGAGATTGTAAGGCAGCAGTCTCATGTCCACAGACCCCAGACAACCAGGATAGCTGTGCTCCTAGTTGGGAGGGCCTTGTGGCCAGAGTTGTGAATATTCCCTAGATGCAAGAAAGAACTTCAGGTTTCAAAAGGATTTGAACCCATGAGGCACTTGGAAAAGACTTTTCACAGCCATCAAATCACCCTCTTTCAGAACCCTGGAAGATTCCGTTTTGCATGGAAAATCTGGAAACTGGTGTGGCCATGATTACCACAGATCCTTTACATTGGGCTCAATAGAGGGAAAGCACAATGTGTGTGGCAGGGTGGTAGAGCTTCACTTCTCTGATCTGGGCTCTCATGGAATAAGGACAAGGGTGCGGTTCAGGAAATTGAGGAAGGCTGCATTTAGGCTGAGTGTCAGCCACAGGGCCCTGGAGAATGGGAGACAAGCACAGAGGGCCTGGACAGCTGCATCTGCAGATGGACATATGCCTGGAACCTGCAGCAGGAATGCTGTGTCCTCAGTTCCCCTCTGTACTACAACATATGCATGAGATTAAGTAATCCAAAGGGCAAAGAAAGGAAAATTTCAACACCAGGAAGACCGAGTTCAAGATGCATGCACTGACTTCCACGAAGGGTCCAGGGAAGAAGGCACGTAGAGACAGTCAGAGAGACAGAATGACAGTGACTGAAAACTACAGAAATTCTCGCCCTGTGTTGATCAGTGCCAGAGCACTGAAGACAAACCCTCCATGCCCATGCATACTTCTTACAACTGGCATTGTTATTTTATGTTTGTGAGGAAAGGTTACACTTAGAACATCTAGGTCTTAGCCCAACTGAGAAGCAACACTAGGCCTGTAGCCCACTCTCCAAAACTGCCCTTGCCTCTCCAAATGGGAAATAGTTTTAGTGATGCTCCAGCCAAATTTAGGCTGGTGTATTTCATCTCCCTGGTCCAGCATCAGCCAGTCCTGTGTACAGGGAACCTCACTATGTCTATTTCTTCTTTTATTTACAGTTTTGGGATAGGACTCGGTGGACAACAAGAGCAAGAGGGAAGTAGATGATTTGGCAGCTGTAGTTTGTGCTGAGAGAGATTTGTAGTGACAAGAGGTAAACGAATGGCTCTGTGAGATGTCTCTCATGACTGTGGCTCAGAAGTGCCAGGTGTATCCGCATTACTACCAGAATCCAGAGCTGTGCAGTTCTCTAGCTAAAATATATTTTCATACCTCTACATGTTACATATATATATATATATATATATATATATATATATATATATATATATATATATATATATACAGAGAGAGAGCAAGAGACTGATGTAGTCATTTTCTACAATGGATGTGATATGACATTCAGACAATTGATTGGTAAAACATGGAGAGAAACTGTGCATCAGGAAAAGATTTGTCCAAAGGAGTAAAATCTCAAAATCATTAGCTATATGCAGCTCCAACGGGACCTAGCTCAAAAGGTTCGAGAAGGAACTCCTCCAGGAGACTCTCCACATGGACAGGCAACACAAGTTTCCTAGTCTGTCAGCACACACAGGGCAGCTGCTAGTTCCTTGTGCAAGCCTCAGGGAAAAAACCTCTCCCTCTTCAGTGTCTTTACATCTGAAAATAAGCAAAGTGACCAAGGGCCAAGGAGAGCTACAATGGTGTCAATATTGACCTGTGAATCAGAATGTGCCAAGTGTTTTGCACAAAATCACCTGTTCCACAGGTATTCTGTTGTTCTCTCTGTCTCTCCCTCCCTCACACACACACACAAACACACACAAACACACACTCTCACAATTACACACACGCAGACATCCATAGAGGCACAGGCACAAACGGAGTTATACAAATGCACGATGGACAGATTCTGCTAGGCAGGGCCTTGGGTGAACCCTGCTTCGCACTTCCTGGAAACATGCCCAGCCTTTTAAGGCCAGCTCTGAGCTCCCATTGTCGGGCTTAGATCAGAAGGCCGTCAGACAGGGCACCAGCCATGCTCTTATATGCCAGAGGCCTAGGCTACGCCCAGAAACCCTGCCAGCAATATCATTGGCCAGTGTGCTAGGACACGCCCAGGAGTATAAAGGCCCCTAGTCAGTGATTCGCCAGCAACATTGAGCAAAGCCCACACGGCCCTGCAGCACACTCATTGTGCAGCGGCAGAAAGGCCCGCCCACAAGCCACTACTGCTGGAAAGAGATGAGAATTCAAAAACCTCCTACACTGTGTTCATTGATGACAGGTTCAAAGCTAGCTTGTAGAGATTGTAAGGCATCAGCTCTCATGCCCACAGACCCCAGACAGCCCCAGCATTCACCATATGCTGTACTACCAGACCTGACAGTAATGTGTATGTGTGTGTGTCTCTGTCTGTCTGAGTCTGTTTGTCCTCAGAGCTCACCTATAGTAGTCTCAGATTATGCGTGGGAAGGTAGCCAGCCTCACCTGTGACTTATGTACAGAAAACCTACCTGGTCAGGGCAAGCCAGCTAGCCCAGATTCTGGCTAAGCAAGAATGCACATGCAAATGTACTCCCATGTCTCCCTCTCCTGAGTTCCCTATTCAATCCCATGCCTCATTATTATCCAAACACTGCCAATGGGGTAAGCTGGGGCACTGCTCAGAATTCAGGGGCAGGAGCCTGTGCAGGAGCCTGTCCATTCACGTTTCGCTGCCTACTCAGCCTCCAGACTCTCAGTCCACTGCTCAGGGCAACAGATTACAAGCCCAGAATGAACCCAGAAAGAGCTGTGTTTCAACATAGATGGGAACTGTGTTTGACCAAACAATAGTGGATGAACCCGAAACATCACACCTACCCTTTTTGTCCGGCTAATGCAATTGCTCCTGTGGCCTCACAGTCCCTGATCATGGTGTCCTCCTGTCCACACATCACACTCAGAGAGATTCCCAGAAGTAGGCATGTATGAGTCTCCCATACAAAGTCGCTCTGCTTGCACAAATTCCCTGGGCCATTGCTATGGAGAGACAAAAGGAAGATGAATGCCTCCATTAGCTGAATTAGGAGCTTCCAGTGGAGATCAAAGCCCGCCCCTTACCTGAGGGCCTGGCTGCTGCTAATAAAGGCAATTGGAAACACCTGTTACCACTTGGGGCCTGAAGAAATACTCAGGAATCCCTCCTGGAGCTAGCAGGCTGGCAGACCTCCTGACACCGGGATAGCTGTGCTCCTAGTTGGGAGGGACTTTGGGCCAGAGTTGAGAATATCCCCTAGAGAGAAGAAGGAACTTCATGTTTCAAAAGGATTTGAAACCCCAGGAGGCACTTAGAAAAGACATTTCACAGCCATCAAAACACTCTCTTTCTGAACCCTGGAAGCTTCCGTTTTGCATGGAAAATCTGGACACTGGTGTGGCCATTAGTATCACAGATCCTTTAAATTCGGCCCTATAGAGGGAAAGCACAATGTCTGCCAGGGTGGTAGAGTTTCATTTCTCTTCACCTGGGCTCTCATGGAATAAGGACAAGGATGTGGTGCAGGAAATTGAGGAGGGCTGCATTTAGGTAGAGTGTCCGCCTTAGGGCCCTGGAGAATGGGAGTCAAGCACAGAGGGTTGGACAGCTGCAGCTGAATATGGACAAATGCCTGTTACCTGCAGCAGGAATGCTGTCTCCTCAGTTCCCCTCTGTACTACGCCATATGCACGAGACTAATCCAAAGGGCAAAGAAAGGAAAATTTCAACACCAGGAATACCGAGTTCACAATGCATGCATTGAATTCCACAAAGGGTCCGGGGAAGAAGGCACGTAGAGACAGTCAGAGAGACAGAATGACAGTGACTGAAATGGACATAAATCCTGGCCCTGTGTTGATCAGTGCCAGAGCACTTAAGACAAACATTCCATGCCCATGCATACTTCTTACCAGTGGCATTGTTATTTTATGTTTGTGTGGAAAGGTTACACTTAGAACATCTATGTCTTAGCCCATTCTGAGAAGCAACACTTGGCCTGCAGCCCACTCTCCAAAATGGCCCTTGCCTCTCCAAATTGGAAATAGTTTTAGTGATGCTCCAGCCAAATGCAGGCTGATGTATTTTATCTCCCTGGTCCAACCTCAGCCTGTCCTGTGTGCAGGGAACCTCACTATGTCTATTTCTTCTTTTATTTACAGTTTTGTTATAGGACTCGGTGGACAAAAAGAGCAAACGGAAGTAGATAATTTAGCAGCTGTAGTTTGTGCTGAGAGAGATTTGTAGAGTGACAAGTGGTAAACGAATGGCTCTGTGAGATGTCTCTCATGACTGTGGCTCAGAAGGGCCAGATGTTTCCGTAATACTACCCGAATCCAGAGCTGTCCAGGTGTCTAGATAAAATATATTTTCAGACCTCTACATGTTATATATACATATATACATATATATATATATATATATATATATATATATATATATATATATATATATATGGATAGATAGAGAGAGAGAGAGAGAGACAGCAAGAGACTAATGTAGTCATTTTCTACACTGGATGTGATATGACATTCAGACAATTGATTGTTAAAACCTCGAGAGAATCTGTGCATCAGGAAAAGAATTGTCCAAAGGAGTAAAATCTCCAAATGATTAGCTATATGCAGCTGCAATGGGACCTAGCTAAAAAGCCTCGAGAAGGAACTCATCTAGGACAATCTCCACATGGACAGGCACCAAAAGTTTCCTAGTCTGGCAACACACACAGGGCAGCTGCTAGCTCCCAGTACAAGCCTCAGGGCAAAAACCTCTCCCTCTTCAGTGTCTTTACATCTGAAAATAAGAAAAGTTTCCAATGGCCAAGGAGAGCTACGATGGTGTCAATATTGACCTGTAAATCAGAATGTGCCAAGTGTTTTGCACAATATCACCTGTCACAGTGATTCTGTTTTTCTCTCTTTCTCTCCCTCCCTCACACACACACAAACACACACAAACATACACTCTCACAGTTACACTCACGCACACATCCACAGAGGCACAGGCACAAAAGGAGTTATACACATGCACACTGGATAGCTTCTGCAAGGCAGGGCCCTGGGTGAACCCTGCTTCGCACTTCCTGGAAGCACGCCCAGCCTTTTAAGGCCAGTTCTGAGCTCCCATTGTCGGGCTTACTTCAGAAGGACTGCAGACAGGGCACCAGCCATGCTCTGATATTCCAGAGGCCTAGGCCACTCCCAGAAACCCTGCCAGCAATATCATTGGCCAGTGTGCTAGGACACGCCCAGGAGTGTCAAGGACCATAGTCAGTGATTGGCCAGCAACATTGAGCAAAGCCCACACGGCCCTGCAGCACGCTCATTGGGCAGCCTCTGGAAGGCCCGCCCACCAGCCACTTCTTCTGGAAAAAGATGAGATTTCAAAAACCACCTGCACTGTGTTCATTGATGACAGGTTCAAAGCTGGCTTGAAGAGATTGTAAGGCAGCAGCTCTCATGCCCACAGACCCCAGACAGCCCCAGCATTCACCATATGCTGTACTACCAGACCTGCCAGAAATGTGTGTGTGTGTATGTGTGTGTGTGTGTGTGTGTGTGATTGTCTCTATTTCTGTGTCTGTGTGTGCTCAGAGCTCACCTATAGTAGTCTCAGCGAATGGGTGGAAAGGTAGCCAGCCTCACCTGCAACTTATGTACAGAGAACCTAGCTGATCATGGTTAGCCAGCTAGCCCATATTCGGGCTAAGCAAGAATGCACATGCAAAGTGACTCTCATGTCTCCCTATCCTAAGTTCCCTATTCAATCTCATGCCTCACTATCATCCAAACAAAGCCAATATGTTAAGCTGGGGCACCCGTTAGAATTCAGAGGCAGGAGCCTGTCCAGTCACGTTTGAATGGCTACTCTGCCTCCAGACTCTCAGTCCACTGCTCAGAGCAGGAGATTACAAGCCCAGAATGAACCCAGAAAGTGCTGTGTTTCAACATAGATGGGAACTGTATTTGACCAAACAATAGTGGATGAACCCTGCCTCTCAACCTACCCTTTGGGTCTGGCTAAGGAAATTGCTCCTGTGGCCTCAAAATCCCTGATCATGGTGTCCTGGTGTCCACACATCACGCTCAGAGAGATTCCCAGAAGTAGGCATGCATGAGTGTCCCATACAAAGTCACTCTGCTTGCAGGAAGCACAAACTCCCTATGCCCTTGCTATGGAGAGAAAAAAAGAAGATGGATGCCTCCATTGGCTGAATTCAGAGCTTCCAGTGGTGATCACAGCTCCGCCCCTACCTGAGGGCATGGGTGCTGCTAATAAAGGCAATTGGAAACACCTGTTACCACTTCGGGCCTGAGGACATACTCAGGAAACACTCCAGGAGCTAGCAGGCTGGCAGACCTCCAGACACCGGGATAGCTGTGCTACTATTTGGGAGGGCCTTCGGGCCAGAGGTGAGAATATTCCCTAGATACAAGAATGAACTTCTGGTTTCAAAAGGATTTGAAATCCTAGGATGCACTTGCAAAAGACATTTCACAGCCATCAAAACACCCTCTTTCAGGAGCCTGGAAACTTCCGTTTTGCATGGAAAATCTGCACACTGCTGTTGCCATAAGTACCACAGTTCCTTTACATTCGGCCCAATAGAGGGAAAGCACAATGTGTTGCCAAGGTGGTAGAGTTTCACTTCTCTTGACCTGGTCTCTCATGGAATAACAACAAGGATGGTGTGCAGGAAATTGAGGAGGTCTGCATTTAGCCACTCCAAGAAGCAACATTTGGCCTGCAGCCCACTCTCCAAAACTGCCCTTGCCTCTCCAAATTTTAAATAGTTTTAGTGATGCTCCAGCCAAGATGCAAGCTGGCGTATTTCATCTCCCCCGTCCAGCCTCAGCCTGTCCTGTGTGCAGGGAACTGCACTATGTCTATTTCTTTTTTGATCTACAGTTTTGGGATAGGACTCGGTGGACAAAAAGAGCAAGAAGGAAGTAGATGATTTGGCAGCTGTAGTTTGTGCTGAGAGAGATTTGTAGTGTGACAAGAGTTAAACAATGTCTCTGTGAGATGTCTCTCATGACTCTGGCTCAGAACGGCCAGGTGTATCCTCATTACTACCCTAATCCAATCCTGTGCAGTTCTCTAGCTAAAATATATTTTCAGAACTCTACATGTTATATATATATATATATATATATATATATATATATATATATATGAATATTTATATATATAAAGAGAGAGAGAGAGAGATAGCGCAAGACACTGATGTAGTCATTTTCTACAATGGATTCGATATGACATTCAGACAACTGATTGCTAAAACCTGGAGAGAAACTGTGCATCAGGAAAAGAATTGTCCAAAGGAGTAAAATCTCCAAATCATTAGCTATATGCAGCTCCAAAGGGACGGAGCGAAAAAGGCTCGAGAAGGAACTCATCCAGGAGTCTCTCCACATGGACAAGCACCACAAGTTTCCTAGTATGGCAACACACAAAGGGCAGCTGCTAGTTCCTTGTGCAAGCCTCAGGGCAAAAACCTCTCCCTCTTCAATGTCTTTACATGAAAATAAGAAAAGTGACCAAGGGACAAGGAGAGCTGCAATGGTCTCAATATTGAGCTGTAAATCAGAATGTGCCAAGTGTTTTCAACAAAATCACCTGTGCCACAGTGATTCTTTTGTTCTCTCTGTCTCTCCCTCCCTCACACACACACCCACACACAAACACACACTCTCACAATCACAGACACGCACACATCCACAGAGGCACAGGAACAAACTGAGTTATACACATACGCACTGGACAGTTTCTGCAAGGCAGGGCCCTGGGCTGAACACCCCTCGGAATTCAGGGTAATGAGCCTGTCCAGTCACGTTTGGCTGCCTTATCAAGCCTCCTGAATCTCAGTCCACTGCTCAGGGCAGCAGATTACAAGACCAGAAAGAGCTGTGTTTCTCCCTCTGTACTACGCCATATGCATGAGACTAAGTAATCAAAAGGGCAAAGAAAGGAAAATTTCAACACCAGGAAGACCCAGTACAGTTTTGGGATAGGACTTTGTGGACAAAAAGAGCAAGAGGGAAGTAGATGATTTGGCAGCTGTTGTTAGTGCTGAGAGAGATTTGTAGAGTGACAAGAGGTAAACTAATGGCTCTGTGAGATATCTCTCATGACTGTGGATCAGAAGGACCAGATGTATGCGCATTACTACCCTAATCCAGAGCTTTGCAGGTCTCTAGCTAAAATATATTTTCAGACCTCTACATGTCATATATATATATATATATATATATATATATATATATATATATATAGAGAGAGAGAGAGAGAGAGAGAGAGAGAGATAAAGAGCAAGACACTGATGTAGTAATTTTCTACAATGGATGCGATATGACATTCAGACAATTGATTGCTAAAACGTGGAGAGAAACTGTGTATCAGGAAAAGAACACTCAAGTAAAATGTATAAGTTTCATGGGTGGAAGGGAGAAGTGTTAAGTTTCTGGCATTTGAAGGTGAGAAGTGCCTACAGGAGATCGATAGTTACATGGACAATTAAGGGATCATGGGTTGGAGGCACAACTGGTGGAGATGCCAGGGAACTATGTGGAAGCCCAGGACCCCGTTTTGAGCCCCTGGTCACCACTTACCCAGCTAGGGAAAAGCTGGGCTAGTGGCAAATCAGAACTGCAGCTGTCTCTCTGTCAAATTTCCTGCTTGGGCCCTCCTCTCAATTTATGACTGTTTCCTTCTCCTCAATAAGAAAGTTAAAAATGATGTACAGAAATACAGGGAAAGTGGGAAAAATTACCCCCCTGCCCACTATTACATTTAACTGTTGAATGTAACCCATTCATCCCCTAAGAAAGAACAGAATAAATATTTGTGAGTTTAAAAACATTGTATGTTAAATAGGGAACATTCTTTAGAGCCATGCAATACTAATACATTGTGCATTTGATGTCACTGTCAAAAACAGTGCAGTAGTAGTTGTAGTAGTGTGTAGTATCTGCAAAAGGAAATGTATTGTGGGTCAAATATTCCCTTCAATTATAAGAGAAAATCTATCAGGCAGAAGAAAAGACCCCTCATGTGATATTGGACTAAATAAAAAAATAAATAAATAAATATGCAAAGAAATGGGGATGATCTAGGAGGATTTAAAAAAACAAAACCACAGGAAGACCTGATTACAGCAGAAATATCGAAAATGTCTGCTGAAAAACAGAGGGCTGCTTCAAAACTTCCCTGACACTTCAGAGTCCAGGCAAATTAAGAATTCCCGAGAATGAAAAGAAAGGCACATGTATTGAAGCTTACACAAGAAAATGGAGGCAAGTTCTGTGCTATGATAATTACAATGAGGATATTGATAGAAAGGCTATTGGAAATGCTCCTGGAAGAGCATTATAATTTATAATTGTAGTGAATCCTTCTACAACTATGTAACCAATTATTTAAGAATAAGGAGGCTGTTATAAATGTGGTAATTCTGCATTAAGATCAAATAAAAAGGTCAACAATTCTAAAAATGACTGATATATATATATATGTATATATATGTACATATATGTAAGTCTATCTTTATTATAGACTCTGAGGGATACTTGCATGGCTATGCGGAGACATAACATGACTTGTGCCAGAGAGACTTACAAAGGTGAGGCTCCAGAAACCTAGGTGAAATTGCCAACAAAACAAGCCAAAGCTCTGCAGTGCCCTGGTGACTCTCTTTGTATATCAGGGCATGCAAGTAAAATAAGTATATAAGTAAAATATTAATGAGTACAGACAGATTGAGTGAGAGCCTGTGAGAGTCAGAGACAGAGAAGAAAAGAAGAGAATTAGAAGAGTGGGAAAGAGACCAGAAGTCAAACACCTCCCACACTGTGTTCATACATGACAGGTTCAAAACTGGGTTGTAGAGATTGTAAGGCAGCAGTCTCACGTCCACAGATCCCAGACCACCCCAGCATTCACCATTTGTGTGTAGTATTTACGACACGAAATGTATTGTGAGTGTAAACTTCCCTTCAATTATAAGAGAAAAATCTATCAAGTAGAAGAAATGACACCTCATGTAATATAAGACTAAATAAATACATAAATATGCAAATAAATGGGGATGATCTAGGAGGATTTGAAAAAAATTAAAAAATAAAAACAAAAAGCACAAGAAGACCTTATTACAGCAGAAAATGGAAACCATCTGCTGAGAAACAGAGGGCTGCTTCAAAAATTCATAGACACTTCAGAGTCCAGGGAAATTAGGGGGACAATAATTAATGAAAAAGGAAGCTGTTATAAATGTGTTAATTCTGATAAAGTTCAATTACATAGGTCGACATTTCTATAAATTATATATATATATATATAATATATATATAATATATATATATTATATATATATATATTATATATATATATATATATATATATATATATATATATATATCCTCCATGCCCATGCAGACTTCTTACAAGTGGCATTGTTATTTTATCGTTGTGAGGAAAGGTTACACTTAGTACATCTAGGTCTTACCACACTTCGAGAAGCAACACTTGGCCTGCAGCACACTCTCCAAAACTGCCCTTGCCTTTCCAAATTTTAAGTGGTTTTAGTGATGTTCCAGACAAGATGATGGCTGACATATTTCATCTCCCTGGTCCAGCCTCAGCCTGTCCTGTGTACAGGGAACTGCACTATGTCTATTTCTTCCTTGATTTACAGTTTTGGGATAGGACTCTGTGGACAAAAAGAGCAAGAGGGAAGTACATGATTTGGAAGCTGTAGTTTGTGCTGAGAGAGATTTGTAGAGTGACAAGAGGTAAACGAATGTTCTGTGAGATGTCTCTCATGACTGTGCTCTGAAGGACCAGGTATATCTGCATTACTACCCGAATCGAAAGCTATGCAGGCCTTTAGCTAAAATATATTTTCAGACCTCTACATCAAACATATATATATATATATATATATATATATAGAGAGAGAGAGAGAGAGAGAGAGAGAGAGAGAGAGAGAAAGAGAGAGCAAGACATTTTCTACAATGGATGCAATATGACATTCAGACAATTGATTGTTAAACCTGGAGAGAAACTGTGCATCAGAAAAAGGAGTAAAATATCCAAATCATTAGATATATGCAGCTCCAATGGGACATAGGGAAAAAGGCTTGAGAAGGAACTCATCCAGGAGACTCTCCACATGGACAGGCACCACAAGTTTCCAAGTCTGGCAACACATACAGGGCAGCTGCTAGTTCCTTGTGCAAGCCTTAGGGCAAAACCTCTCCCTCTTCAGTGTCTTTACATCCGAAAAGAAACATAGAGTCCAAGCGCCAAGGAGAGCTACAATGGTGTCAATATTGAGCTGTAAATCAGAATGTGCCAAGTGTTTTGCACAAAATCTCCTGTGCCACAGTGATTCTGTTGTTCTCTTTCTCTCCCTACCACACAAATACACACACAAACTAACACAAACACACACTCTCACAGTCACACGCACACATCCACAGAGGCACAGGCACAAATGGAGTTATACACATGCGCACTGGACAGCTTCTGTAAGGCAGGGCCCTCGGCTGAAACCTGCTTCGCACTTCCTGAAAGCACGCCCAGCCTTTTAAGGCCAGCTCTGAGCTCCCATTTGCGGGCTTCCTTCAGAAGGCTGCTCTCTGAGTTCGGCCCTCGCAACTTCACCTCTGTTCTCATTGGCCAGCTCTTGGTCCATGCCCCTTATGGTGATGTTCTTCTTCTCTAATTGGCCAGCAGTCTCTATGAATACACACTGGGCACTCCCCTCAGGCTCAGAGGGCACGCTCTCTTAGACCCGCCCCTGGGGACTGTCTGCCGTCCTCTGAGGCCCTGTTTCTACCAACACTACCCAACAGCTCCTGTCTGGACCCATCCTTAGGACACTGCCTGCTTGAGCTAGGCAGGCCATGCTCTTGGGGCACACCCATAAACACTGTGTCCACTCTCGTAGCCCAGTGCCTCATGGCACTTGCCCCATGGAGCCTTAGTTCCTCACTGGTGCTGCCCTCTTGTGGACACACAGCAGAATGCAGCTGAGCACAGGGATTCACAATCTCCCAGTAGAGTCATCCCAGACAAAGAGAGAAACCCCTTCCACTTGCAAAGCCAAATGGGCGATATCCCCACCCCACAGGAAAGAACAGATGTCTAGGGCACTCTACGTCAATTTCAACCTTGCTGTCCATGGGCCACAAATTCCAGAGTCTCCTCATTCCACAGAATCACTACACTCAACTATGGACTATGCTGCCACCTTGTGGACACACAGCAGAATGCAGCTGAGCTCCCCCATGCCACTCCTCTTTGAGTCTACACAGATAATTACACAGAGCATGGGAATAGCAAAGGAAAGAACCCATCTGAGGACCACCTGTAAGAATGCACACCAGTGTCCAGAATATCCAATGTGCCATTCATATTTGAAAAACCACGTGTGCAGTGGAAACTTCCATTGTCATACACCACCCAGTTCCTAAGAATCTGTGTCAGGAATAAAGAAACAACAGCGGTAATCATAACTGAAACACACTTATGTACATTTACACACACACACACACACACCCTCCCACAGAGACGCACACACTTTTCCCTGCTCCAACAATGTGACTAACTGTTTATGAATAAGGAGGCTGTTATAAATGTGGTAATTCTGCATTAATATCAGATAAAAAGGTAAACAATTCTAAAAATGACTGATATATATATATATATATATATATGTATATATATGTACATATATGTAAGTGTATCTTTATTATAGACTGTGAGGGATACTGGCATGGCTATGAGGAGACAGAGTATGGCTTGTGCCAGAGAGACTTACAAAGCTGAGGCTCCAGAAACCTAGGTGAAATCACCAAAAAAACAGCCAGAGATCAGTAGTGTCCTGGTGATTCCCTTTGTATATCTGGGCCTGTCAGTAAAATAATGTATAAGTAAAATATTAATTAGTGCTGACAGAGTGAGTGAGAGCCTGTGAGAGTCAGAGACAGAGGAGGCAAGAAGAGAAATAGAAGAGAGGGAAAAAGTGTTAATTCTGATAAAGATCAATTACATAGGTTGACAATTCTAAAAATAACATATATATATATGTATGTATATGTTTATTATAAAGTCTGAGAGATACTGCCATGGATATGAGGATACAGTATATGGCTTGTGTCAGAGAGACTTACAAACTGGAGGCTCCAGTAGCCTAGGTGAAATCACCAAAACAACAAGGCAGAGCTCAGCAGTCCTCTGGCAACTCTCTTTGTATATCTGGGACGGTCAATAAAATAAGGATATAAGTAAAATATTACTGACTGCAGACAGAGTGATTGAAAGCCTGTGAGAGTCAGAGACAGAGAAGGAGAGAAAAGAAATAGATGAGTTGGAAAGTGAACAGAAGTCAAAAACCTCCTACACTGTGTTCATTGATGACAGGTTCAAACCTCGCATGTTGAGATTGTAAGGCAGCAGCTCTCATGCCCACAGACCCCATACAGCCCCGTCCTTCACCATATGCTGTACTACCAGACCAGACATTAATGTGTGTGTGAGTGTGCGTCTGTCTGTCTGCGTGTGTCTGTGTGTGCTCAGAGCTCACCTATAGTAGTCTCAGACCATTGGTGTCAAGGTAGACAGCCTCACCTGCAACTTATGTACAGAGAACCTAGCTGGACAGGGCAAGCCAGCTAGCCCAGATTCTGGGTAAGCAAGAATGCAAATGCAAATGGACTCTCATGTGTCCCTCTCCTGATTTCCCAATTCAATCCCATGCCTCACTATCATCCAAAAACTGACAACGGGATAAGCGGGGGCGCCCCTCAGAATTCAGGGGCATGAGCCTGTCCAATAAGGTTTGGCTGTCTACTCAGGCTCCTTCATCTCAATGATGCACTCATTTTCTACAATGGATTAAATATGACATTCAGACAATTGATTGCTAAAACCTCCAGAGAAACTGTGCATCAGGGAAAGAATTGTCCAAAGGAGTAAATAATCAAATCATTAGCTATATGCCGCTCCATCAGGATATATCGAAAAAGGCTCGAAAAGGAACTCATCCAGGACACTCTCCACATGGACAGGCACCACAAGTTTCCAAGTCTCAGAGCATGGGTGGCAAGGTAGCCAGCCTCACCTGCAACTTATGTACAGAGAACCTAGCTGGTCAGGGCAATCCAGCTAGCCCTGATTCTGGCAAGGCCAGAATGCATATGCAAAGGGACTCTCATGTATAAATCTCCTGAGTTCCCAATTCAATCCCATGCCTCACTATCTATCATCCAGGGGAAGTTGATGTCCACACATCACACTCAGAGAGATTCCCAGAAGTAGGCATGCATGAGTGCCACATACAAACTCTCTGCTTGTAGGAAGCACAAACATCCCGGGCGCTTGCAATGGACAGACGAACGATGAATGCCTCCATTGGCTGAATTCGGAGCTTCCAGTGGAGATCACAGCCCCGCCCCTCACCTGAGGGCCTGGATGCTGCTAATAAAGGCAATTGGAAACACCTGTTACCACTTGGGACCTGAGGACATACTCAGGAATCCCTCCAGGAACTAGCAGGCTGGCAGACCTCCTGACCCCGGGATAGCTGTGCTCCTAGTTGGGTGGCCCTTCTGGACAGACGTGAGAATATTCCCTAGATACAAGAAAGAACTTCAGGTTTCAAAAGGATTTGAAAACCCCATGAGGCACTTGGAAAAGACATTTCTCAGCCATCAAAACAACCTCTTGCAGAACCCTGGAAGCTTCCGTTTTGCATGGAAAATCTGGACACTGGTGTGGCCATCAGTACCACAGATCCTTTACATTCGGCTTAATAGAGGGAAAGCACAATGTGTCTGCCAGGGGGATAGAGTTTCACTTCTCTTTACCTGGTCTCTCATGGAATTAGGACAAGGACGCTGTGCAGGAAGGTGAGGAGGGCTGCATTTAGGCTGAGTGTCAGCCTCAGGGCCCTGGACAATGGGAGTCAAGCACAGAGGGCCTGGACAGCTGCAGCTGCAGATGGACATATGCCTGGAACCTGCAGCAGCAACGCTGTCTCAGCAGTTCCCCTCTGTACTACACCAAGTGCAGGAGACTAGATAATCCAAAGGACAAAGAAAGGAAAATTTCAACACCTGGATGACTGAGTTCACGAAGAATGCACTGACTTCCATTAAGGGCCCAGGAAAGAAGGCAGGTAGAGACAGTTAGAGAGACAGAATGACAGAGACAGAAAATGACTGAAATTCTGGCCCTTTGTTGATCAGTGCCAGAGCTCTGAAGACAAACCCTCCAAGCCCATGCATACTTCTTACAAGTGGCATTGTTATTATATGTTTGTGAGGAAAGCTTACACTTAGAACATCTAGGACTTAACCACTCTGAGAAGCAACACTTGGCCGGCGGCGCTCTCTCGAAATTGACCCCGCCTCTCCAAATTGGATGTAGTCTTAATGATGCTCCAGCGAAGATGCAGGCTGGCGTAATGCATCTCCCTGGTCCAGAATCAGCCTGTCCTGTGTGCAGGGAATTGCACTATGTCTATTTCTTCTTTGATTTTCAGTTGTGGGATAGGACTCGGTGGACAAAATGAGCAAGAGGGAAGTAGATGATTTGGCAGTGGTAGTTTGTGCTGAGAGAGATTTGTAGAGTGATAAATGATATCGCTCTGTGAGATGTCTCTCATGACTGTGGCTCTGAAGGGCCAGGTGTATCCACCTTACTACCCTAATACAGAGCTGTGCTGTTTTCTAGCTAAAAATATTTTCAGACCTCTACAAGTTACATATATATATACAGAGAGAGAGAGACACTGATATAGTTATTTTCTACAATGGATTCGATATGACATAAAGACAATTGATTGCTAAAACCTGGAGATAAACTGTGTATCAGGAAAAGAATTGTCCAAAGGAGCAAAATCTCCAAATCATTAGCTATATGCAGATCCAAAGGGACCGATCGAAAAAGGCTCGAGAAGGAAGTCATCCAGGAGACTCTCCACATGCACAGGCACCACAAGTTTCCTCGTCTGACAACACTCACAGGGCAGCTGCTAGTTCCCAGTGCCAGATTCAGGGCAAAAACCTCTCCCTCTTCAGTGTCTCAGATGACAAAAACTTCCTACCCTGTGTTCATTGATGACAGGATCAACTCTGGCTTGTAGAGATTGTAAGGCAGCAGCTCTCATGCCCACAGACCCCAGACAGCCCCAGCCTTCACCATATGCTGTACTACCAGACCTGACAGTAATGTGTGTGTGTGTGTGTGTGTGTCTGTCTGTCTGTTTGTCTGACTGTGTGTGTCTGTGTGTGCTTAGAGCTCACCTGTAGTAGTCTGCGAGCATGGGTGGCAAGGTAGCCAGCCTCCCCTGTAACTTATGTACAGAGAACCTAGCTGTTCAGGGCAAGCCAGCTAGACCAGATTCTGGCTAAGCAAGAATGCATATGCAAAGGGACTCTCATGTCTAAATCTCCTGATTTCCCTACTCAATCCCATGCCTCACTATCTATCATCCAAAAACTGGCAACGGGGAAAGCTGGGGAACCCTTCAGAATTCAGGGGCATGAGCCTGTCCAGCCACGTTTGGCTGCCTACTTATCCTCCAGGCTCTCAGTCCACTGCTCAGGGCAGCAGATTCCAAGCACAGAAAGTACCCAGAAAGAGCTGTGTTTCAACATAGATGGGAACTGTGTTTGACCAAACAATAGTGGATGAACCCGGTCCCTTACACCTACCCTTTGGGTCCGGCTAAGGCAATTGCTCCTGTGGCCTTACATCCCTGATCATGGTCTCCTGGTGTCCACACATCACACTCAGAGAGATTCCAAGAAGTAGTCATGCATGAGTGTCCCATACAAAGTCTCTCTGCTTGCAGGAAGCACAAACTCCCCGGGCCCTTGCTATGGACAGACAAAAGAAAGACGGAAGCCTCCATTGGCTGAATTTGCTGCTTCCAGTGGAGATCACAGCCCCGAACCTCACCTGAGGGCCTGGATGCTTCTAATAAAGACAATTGGAAACACCTGTTACCACTTGGGCCCTGAGGACATACTCAGGAATCCCTCCAGGAACTAGGAGGCTGGCAGACCTCCTGACCCCGGGATAGCTGTGCTCCTAGTTGGGTGGCCCTTCTGGCCAGACGTGAGAATATTCCCTAGATACAACAAAGAACTTCAGGTTTCAAAAGGATTTGAAAACCCCATGAGGCACTTGGAATAGATATTTCACAGCCATCAAAACACCCTCTTTCAGAACCCTGGAAGCTTCCGTTTTGCATGGAAAATCTGGACACTGGTGTGGCCATCAGTACCACAGATCCTTTACATTCTGCTTAATAGCGGGAAAGCACAATGTGTCTGCTGGGGGATAGAGTTTCACTTCTCTTCACCTGGTCTCTCATGGAATTAGGACAAGGACGCTGTGCAGGAAGGTGAGGAGGGCTGCATTTAGGCTGAGTGTCAGCCTCAGGGCCCTGGAGAATGGGAGTAAAACACAGAGGTCCTGGACAGTTGCAGCTGCAGACGGACATATGCCTGGAACCTGCAGCAGCAAGGCTGTCTCAGCAGTTCTCCTCTGTACTACACCAAGTGCAGGAGACTACATAATCCAAAGGACAAAGAAAGGAAAATTTCAACACCTGGATGACTGAGTTCACGATGCATGCACTGACTTCCAGTAAGGGCCCCGGAAAGAAGGCACGTAGAGACAGTTAGAGAGACAGAATGACAGAGAAAGAAAAGGACTGAAATTCTGGCCCTTTGTTGATCAGTGCCGGAGCACTGAAGACAAACCCTCCAAGCCCATGCATACTTCTTACAAGTGGCATTGTTATTATATGTTTGTGAGGAAAGCTTACACTTAGAACATCTAGGACTTAACCACTCTGAGAAGCAACACTTGGCTGGCAGACCTCTCTCGAAAATTGCCCCCGCCTCTCCAAATTGGATGTAGTCTTAGTGATGCTCTAGCCAAGATGCAGGCTGGCTTATTGCATCTCCCTGGTCCAGACTCAGCCTGTCCTGTGTGCAGGGAATTGTACTATGTCTATTTCTTCTTTGATTTTCAGTTTTGGGATAGGACTCGGTGGACAAAATGAGCAAGACGGAAGTAGATGATTTGGCAGTGGTAGTTTGTGCTGAGAGAGATTTGTAGAGTGATAAATGATATCGCTCTGTGAGATGTCTCTCATGACTGTGGCTTTGAAGGGCCAGGTGTATCCACCTTACTACCCTAATACAGAGCTGTGCTGTTCTCTAGCTAAAAATATTTTCAGACCTCTACAAGTTATATATATATATATATATATATATATATATAGAGAGAGAGAGAGAGAGAGAGAGAGAGACACTGATATAGTTATTTTCTACAATGGATTCCATATGACATAAAGACAATTGATTGCTAAAACCTGGAGATAAACTGTGCATCAGGAAAAGAATTGTCCAAAGGAGTAAAATCTCCAAATCATTAGCTATATGCAGATCCAAAGGGACGGATCGAAAAAGACTCGAGAAGGAAGTCATCCAGGAGACTCTCCACATGCATGGCACCACAAGTTTCCTAGTCTGGCAACACACACAGGGCAGCTGCTAGTTCCCAGTGCCAGATTCAGGGCAAAAACCTCTCCATCTTCAGTGTCTCAGAATACAAAAACCTCCTATACTCTGTTCATTGATGACAGGATCAACCCTGGCTTGTAGAGAGTGTAAGGCAGCAGCTCTCATGCTCACAGACTCCAGACAGCCCCAGCCTTCACCATATACTGTACTACCAGACCTGACAGTAATGTGTGTGTGTGTGTGTGTGTCTGTCTGTTTGTCTGACTGTGTGTGTCTGTGTGTGCTTAGAGCTCACCTGTAGTAGTCTCCGAGCATGGGTGGCAAGGTAGCCAGCCTCCCCTGTAACTTATGTAGAGAGAACCTAGCTGTTCAGGGCAAGCCAGCTAGCCCAGATTCTGGCTAAGCAAGAATGCATATGCAAAGGGACTCTCATGTCTAAATCTCCTGATTTACCTATTCAATCCCATGCCTCACTATCTATCATCCAAAAACTGGCAACGGGGGAAGCTGGGGAACCCTTCAGAATTCAGGGGCATGAGCCTGTCCAGTCACGTTTGGCTGCCTACTTAGCCTCCAGGCTCTCAGTCCACTGCTCAGGGCAGCAGATTCAAAGCACAGAAAGTACCCAGAAAGAGCTGTGTTTCAACAAAGATGGGAACTGTGTTTGACCAAACAATAGTGGATGAACCCGGTCCCTTACACCTACCCTTTGGGTCTGGCTAAGGCAATTGCTCCTGTGGCCTTACATCCCTGATCATGGTCTCCTGGTGTCCACACATCACACTCAGAGAGATTCCCAGAAGTAGGCATGCATGAGTGTCCCATACAAAGTCTCTCTGCTTGCAGGAAGCACAAACTCCCCGGGCCCTTGCTATGGACAGACAAAAGAAAGACGGAAGCCTCCATTGGATGAATTCGGCGCTTCCAGTGGAGATCACAGCTCCGAACCTCACCTGAGGGCCTGGATGCTGCTAATAAAGGCAATTGGAAACACCTGCTACCACTTGGGCCCTGAAGACATACTCAGGAATCCCTCCAGGAACTAGCAGGCTGGCAGACCTCCTGACCCCGGGATAGCTGTGCTCCTAGTTGGGTGGCCCTTCTGGCCAGACGTGGGAATATTCCCTAGATACAAGAAAGAACTTCAGGTTTCAAAAGGATTTGAAAACCCCATGAGGCACTTGGAAAAGACATTTCTCAGCCATCAAAACACCCTCTTTCAGAACCCTGGAAGCTTCCGTTTTGCATGGAAAATCTGGACACTGGTGTGGCCATCAGTACCACAGATCCTTTACATTCGGCTTGATAGAGGGAAAACACAATGTGTCTGCCAGGGGGATAGAGTTTCACTTCTCTTCACCTGGTCTCTCATGGAATTAGGACAAGGACGCTGTGCAGGAAGGTGAGGAGGGCTGCATTTAGGCTGAGTGTCAGCCTCAGGGCCCTGGAGAATGGGAGTCAAGCACAGAGGGCCTGGACAGCTGCAGCTGCAGATGGACATATGCCTGGAACCTGCAGCAGCAAGGCTGTCTCAGCAGTTCCCCTCTGAACTACACCAAGTGCAGGAGACTAGATAATCCAAAGGACAAAGAAAGGAAAATTTCAACAACTGGATGACTGAGTTCACGATGCATGCACTGACTTCCAGTAAGGGCCCAGGAAAGAAGGCACGTAGAGACAGTTAGAGAGACAGAATGACAGAGACAGAAAAGGACTGAAATTCTGGCCCTTTGTTGATCAGTGCCAGAGCACTGAAGACAAACCCTCCAAGCCCATGCATACTTCTTACAAGTGGCATTGTTATTATATGTTTGTGAGGAAAGCTTACACTTAGAACATCTAGGACTTAACCACTCTGAGAAGCAACACTTGGCCGGCAGCCCTCTCTCGAAAATTGCCCCCGCCTCTCCAAATTGGATGTAGTCTTAGTGATGTTCTAGCCAAGATGCAGGCTGGCGTATTGCATCTCCCTGGTCCAGACTCAGCCTGTCCTGTGTGCAGGGAATTGCACTATGTCTATTTCTTCTTTGATTTTCAGTTTTGGGATAGGACTCGGTGGACAAAATGAGCAAGAGGGAAGTAGATGATTTGGCAGTGGTAATTTGTGCTGAGAGAGATTTGTAGAGTGATAAATGATATCGCTCTGTGAGATGTCTCTCATGACTGTGCCTCTGAAGGGCCAGGTGTATCCACCTTACTACCCTAATAAAGAGCTGTGCTGTTCTCTAGCTAAAAATATTTTCAGACCTCAAGAGTTACATATATATATATATATATATATATATATATATATATATATATAGAGAGAGAGAGAGAGAGAGAGAGAGAGAGAGAGAGAGAGGAGAGAGAGAGAGAGACACTGATATAGTTATTTTCTACAATGGATTCGATATGACATAAAGACAATTGATTGCTAAAACCTGGAGATAAACTGTGCATCAGGAAAATAATTGTCCAAAGGAGTAAAATCTCCATCATTAGCTATATGCAGATCCAAAGGGACCGATCGAAAAAGGCTCGAGAATGAAGTCATCCAGGAGATTCTCCAAATGCACAGGCACCACAAGTTTCCTAATCTGGCAACACACACAGGGCAGCTGCTAGTTCCCAGTGCCAGATTCAGGGCAAAAACCTCTCCCTATTCAGTGTCTCAGAATACAAAAACCTCCTACACTGTGTTCATTGATGACAGGATCAACACTGGCTTGTAGAGATTGTAAGGCAGCAGCTCTCATGCCCACAGACCCCAGACAGCCCCAGCCTTCACCATATGTTGTACTACCAGACCTGACAGTAATGTGTGTGTGTGTGTGTGTGTGTGTGTCTGTCTGTCTGTTTGTCTGACTGTGTGTGTCTGTGTGTGCTTAGAGCAAACATGTAGTAGTCTCAGAGCATGGGTGGCAAGCTAGCCAGCCTCCCCTGCAACTTATATACAGAGAACCTAGCTGTTCAGGGCAAGCCAGCTAGCCCGGATTCTGGCTAAGCAAGAATGCATATGCAAAGGGACTCTCATGTCTAAATCTCCTGATTTCCCTATTCAATCCCATGCCTCAATATCTATCATCCAAAAACTGGCAATGATCGAAAAAGGCTCGAGAAGGAAGTCATCCAGGAGACTCTCCACATGCACAGGCACCACAAGTTCCCTAGTCTGGCAACACACACAGGGCAGCTGCTAGTTCCCAGTGCCAGATTCAGGGCAAAAACCTCTCCCTTTTCAGTGTCTCAGAATAAAAATCCTCCTACACTGTGTTCATTGATGACCGGATCAACCCTGGCTTGGAGAGATTGTAAGGCAGCAGCTCTCATGCCCACAGACCCCAAACAGCCCCAGCTTTCACCATATGCTGTACTACCAGACCTGACAGTAATGTGTGTGTGTGTGTGTTTTTGTGTGTGTCGGTCTCTCTCTCTCTCTGTGTGTCTAGAGCTCACCTGTAATAGTCTCAGAGCATAGATGTCAACGTAGACAACCCCAACTGCAACTTATGTACACAGAACCTAGCTGGTCAGGGTAAGCCAGCTAGCCCAGATTCTGGCTAAGCAAGAATTCCAGAGAACTATGTGGAATCCCAGGACCCCATTTTGAGCCCCTGGTCACCACTTACAAGCTAGGGAAATGCTGGGCTACTGGTAAATCAGAGCTGCAGCTGTCTCACTGTCTCTCTTCCTGCTTGGGACCTGCTCTATCAATTTATGACTGTTTCCTTCTCCTCAATAAGAAAGTTACAACTGATGTACAGAAATACAGGGAAAGTGGGAAAAATTAGCCCCCTTGCCCACTATTACATGTAACTGTTGACTGTAAACCATTCATCCCCCAAGAAAGAACAGAATTAATATTTGGGAGGTTAAAAAAATTGTAGGTTAAATAGTGAGCATTCTCTAGAGCCATGCAATACTAAACCATTGTGCATTGGATGTCACTGTCTAAAACAGTGCAGTCGTAGTTGTAGTAGTGTGTAGTATCTGCAAAAGGAAATGTATTGTGTGTCAAAAGTTCCCTTCAATTATAAGAGAAAATCTATCAGGCAGAAGAAATGACCACTCATGTGATAACGAAATAAATAAATAAATAAATAAATAAATATGCAAATAAATGGGGATGATCTAGGAGGATTTGAAAAAAATAAAAACAAAAACCACAGGAAGACCTGATTAAAGCAGAAATATAGAAAATGTCTGCTGAGAAACAGAGGGCTGCTTCAAAGCTGCCCTCTGCATTCAGAGGGCTGCATTTAGGCTGAGTGTCAGCCTCAGGGCCCTAAAGAATGGTAGTCATAATGGTAGAGCATAATGACAGTGACTGAAGCCAGAGCACTGAAGACAAACCCTCCATGCCCATGCATACTTCTTACAAGTGGCATTGTTATTTAAGTTTGTGAGGAAAGGTTACATTTAGAACATCTAGGTCTTAGCCCCCTCTGAGAAGCAACACTTGGACTGCAGCCCACTCTCCAAAACTGCCCTTGCCTCTACAAATTGGAAGTAATTTTAGTGATGCTCCAGCCCAATGCAGGATGGTGTATTTCATCTCACCGGTCCAGCCTCAGCCTGTCCTGTGTACAGAGAACTAAACTATGTCTATTTCTTCTTTGATTTACAGTTTTGGGACAGGACTCAGTGGACAAAAAAGCAAGAGTGAAGTAGATGATTTGGCAGCTGTAGTTTGTGCTGAGAGAGATTTGTAGAGTGACAGGAGGTAAACGAATGGCTCTGTGAGATGTCTCTCATGACTGTGGCTCAAAAGGGCCAGGTGTATTCGCATTATGACCTGAATCCAGAGCTGTGCAGGTCTCTAGCTAAAATATATTTTCAGACCTCTACAATATATATATATATATATATATATATATATATATATATATATATAGAGAGAGAGAGAGAGAGAGAGACAGAGAGAGAGAAAGACACTGATGTAGTCATTTTCTACAATGGATGCGATATGACATTCAGACTTTGATTTCTAAAACCTGGAGAGAAACTGTGTATCATGAAAAGAACACTCAAGTAAAATGTCAAAGTTTCATAGGTGGAGGGGAGAAGTGTTAAGTTTCTGACATATGAAGGTGAGAATTGCCTAGAGCTGATCGATAGTTACATGGACAATGAAGGGAGCATAGTTTGGAGGAACAGCAGGTGGACATGACACGGAACTATATGGAAGCCCAGGACCCCGTTTTGAGCCCCTGGTCACCACTTACCCAGCTAGGGAAAAGCTGGGCTAGTGTCAAATCAGAACTGCAGCGGTCTCTCTGTCTCTCTTCCTGCTTGGGCCCTGCTCTCTCAATTTATGACTGTTTCCTTCTCCTCAGTAAGAAAGTTACAAATGATGTACAGAAATACAGGGAAAGTGGGAAAAATTACCTCTGTGTCCACTATTACATGTAACTGTTGACTGTAAAGCATTCACCCCCCAAGAAAGAACAGAATAAATATTTGTGAAGTTAAAAATATTGTAGGTTAAATAGTGAATATTCTTTAGAGCCATGCAATACTAATCCATTGTGCATTGGATGTCACTGTCAAAAACAGTAGTAGCTGTTGTAGTGTGTAGTGTCAGCAAAAGGAAATGTATTGTGTGTCAAAAGTTCCCTTCAATTATAAGATAATATCTATCACGAAGAAGAAATGTCCCCTCATGTGATATGGGACTAAATAAATAAATAAATAAATATGCAAATGAATGGGGATGATCCAGGGGATTTGAAAAAAAATAAAAACAAAAACCACAGGAAGACCAGATTACAGCAGAAATATAGAAAACATCTGCTGAGAAACAGAGGGCTGCTTCAAAACTTCCCTGACACTTCAGGGTCCAGGCAAATTAAGAATTCCTGAGAATGAAAAGAAAGGCGTACATATTGAAGCTTACACAAGAAAATGGAGGCAATTTCTGTGCTATGATAATTACAATGAGGATACTGATAGAAAGGCTATTGGAAATGCTCCTGGAAGGTTTATTATTTATAATTGTAGTGAATCCTGCTCCAACTATGTGACCAATTATTTAAGAATAAGGAGGTTGTTATAAATGTGGTAATTCTGCATTAATATCAAATAAAAAGGTCAAAAATTCTAAGAATGACTGATATATATATATATATATATATATATGTATATACTTATACATATATGTAAGTGTATCTTTATTATAGACTCAGAGGGATACTGGCATGGCTATGCGGAGACAGAGTATGGCTTGTGCCAGAGAGACTTACAAAGCTGAAGCTCCAGAAACCTAGGTGAAATCGCCAACAAAACAAGCCAGAGCTCAGCAGTGCCCTGCTGACTCTCTTTGTATATCAGAGCCTGTCAGTAAAATAAATATATAAGTAAAATATTAATGAGTACAGACAGAGTGAGTGAGAGCCTGTGAGATTCAGGGACAGAGAAGGCAAGAAGAGAAATAGAAAAGTGGGAAAGAGACCAGAAGTCAAAAACCTCCAACACTGTGTTCATACAGGACAGATTCAAACCTGGTTTGTAGAGATTGTAAGGCAGCAGTCTCACATCCACAGACCCCAGACCACCCCAGCCTTCACCATATGTGTGTAGTATTTACGACACGAAATGTATTGCGAGTGTAAACTTCCCTTCAATTATAAGATAAAAATCTATCAGGCAGAAGAAATGACCCCTCATGTAATATAGGACTAAATAAATAAATACATATGCAAATAAACGGGGATGATCTAGGAGGATTAGAAAAAAATGAAAAATAAAAACAAAAGCACAATAAGAGCTTATTACAGCAGAAAATGGAAACCATCTGCTGAGAAACAGAGGGCTGCTTCAAAAATTCTGAGACACTTCAGAGTCCAGGGAAATTAAGATTTCAGTAGAATGAAAAGAAACTCATATGTACTGAAACTTACACTAGAGATAGGAGGCAAGTTCTGTACTATGGTAATTACAATAAGGATGCTGATAGAAATGCTATTAGAAATGCTACTGGAAGGTTCTATAATTTATAATTGTATTGAATCCTGCTCCACCTAGGTGGACAATTATTAATGAAAAATGAAGCTGTTATAAATGTGTTAATTCTGATAAAGGTCAAATACATAGGGCGACAATTCTATAAATGATATATATATATATTTATATATATGGATGTATATGTTTATTATAAAGTCTGAGATATACTGCCATGGAAATGAGGAGACAGAATATGGTTTGTGTCAGAAAAACTTACAAAGCTGTGACTCCAGTAGCCTAGGTGATATCACCAACAAAACAAGCCAGAGCTCAGCAGTGCTCAGGTAACTCTCTTTGTATATCTGGGCCTGTCAGTAAAATAAGTATATAAGTAAAATATCAATCAGTGAAGACAGAGTGTATGAGAGCATGTGAGAGTTAGAGACAGAGAAGGCAAGAAGAGGAATAGATTAGTTGAAAAGAGACCAGAAGTCAAAAACCTCCTACACTGTGTTCATTGATGGCAGGTTCAAACCTGGCTTGTAGAGATTGTAAGGCAGCAGCTCTCATGCCCACAGACCCCATACAGCCCCAGACTTCACCATATGCTGTA
This sequence comes from Erinaceus europaeus, assembly GCF_950295315.1. Classification (NCBI taxonomy): domain Eukaryota; kingdom Metazoa; phylum Chordata; class Mammalia; order Eulipotyphla; family Erinaceidae; genus Erinaceus; species Erinaceus europaeus. Next base: position 310,727 of record NW_026647128.1, on the reverse strand, counting down.
CTAATAGACCTGACAGTAATGCCTGTGTGTCTGCCTGTCTGTCAGTCTGTGTGTGTCTGTGTGTGCTCAGAGCTCACCTATCTTAGTCTCACAGCATGGGAGTCAAGGTAGCCAGACTCACCTGCAACTTATGTATAGAGAACCTAGCTGGTCAGGGCAAGCCAGCTAGCCCAGATTCTGGCTAAGCAAGAATGCACATGCAAAGGTACTCTCATGTCTCCCTCTCCTGAGTTCCTGATTCAATCCCATGCCTCACTATCATCCAAACACTGCCAATGGGGTAAGCTGGGGCACCCCACAGCATTCAGGGGAATGAGCCTCTCCAGTCATGTTTGGCTGCCTACTCAGCCTTCAAACTCTCAGTCCACTTATCAGGGCAGCAGATTTCAAGCCCAGAAAGAGCTGTGTTTCAACATAGATGGGAACTGTGTTTGACTGAAGAATAGTGGATGAACCAGGCCCCTTACACCTAACCTTTGTGTCCAGCCAAAGCAATTGCTCCTGTGTCCTCACAATCACTGATCATGGTGTCCTGGTGTCCACACATCACACTCAGAGAGATTCCCAGAATTAGGCATGCATGAGTGTCCCATACAAAGTCGCTCTGCTTGCAGGAAGAACAAACTCCCAGGGCCCTTGCTATGGAGACACAAAAGCAAGATGGATGCCTCCATTGGTGGAATTAGGAGATTCCAGTGGAGAACATGGCCCCACCACTCTCCTGAGGACCTGGCTGCTGCTAATTAAGGCAATTGGAAACACCTGTTACCTCTTGGGACCTGAGGACATACTCAGGAATCCCTCCAGGAGCTAGCAGGCTGGCAGACCTCCTGACCCCGGGATAGCTGTGCTCCAAGTTGGGAGGGCCTTTGGGCCAGAGGTGAGAATATTCCCTAGATACTAGAACGAACTTTAGGTTTCAAAAGGATTTGAAACCCCAGGAGGCACGTGGAAAAGATATTTCAAAGCCATCAAAACACCCTCTTTCTGAACCCTGGAAGTTTCCGTTTTGCATGGAAAATCTGGACTCTGTTCTGGCCATCAGTAACACAGATCCTTTACATTTGGCCCAATAGAGGGAAAGCACAATGTGTGTACTAGGGTGGTAGGGTTTCACTTCTCTTGACCTGGGCTCTCATGGAATAAGGACAAGGATGTGGTGCAGGAAATTGAGGAGGGCTGCATTTAGGCTGAGTGTCAGCCACAGGGCCCTGGAGAATGGGAATCAAGCACAGAGGGCATGGACAGCTGCAGCTGGAGATGGACATAAGCCTGTTACCTGTAGCAGGAAATCTGTCTCCTCAGTTCCCCTCTGTATTACGCCATATGTACCAGACTAAATAATCCAAAGGGCAAAGAAAGGAAAATTTCAACACCAGGAAGACCGAGTTCACAATGCATGCTATGACTTCCAGGAAGGATCCAGGGAAGAAGGCACGCACAGACAGTTAGAGAGACAGAATCCAGTGACTGAAAAGGACAGAAATTCAGGCCCTGTGTTGATCACTGCCAGAGCACTGAAGACACCCCTCCATGCCCATGCATACTTCTTACAAGTGGCATTGTTATTTTATGTTTGTGAGGAAAGTTTACACTTAGAATATCTAGGTCTTAGACCACTCTAAGAAGCAACCCTTGGCCTTCAGCCCACTCTCCAAAACTGCCCTTGACTCTCCAAATTGGAAGTAGTTTTAGTGATGCTCCAGCCAATGTAGGCTGGCATATTTCATCTCCCTGGTCCAGCCTCAGCCAGTCCTTTGTGCAGGGAACTGAACTATGTCTATTTCTTCTTTGATTTACAGTTTTAGGATAGGAATCGGTGGACAAAAAGAGCAAGAGTGAAGTAGATGACTTGGCAGCTGTAGTTTGTGCTGAGATAGATCTGTAGAGTGACAAGAGAAAAACGAATGGCTCTGTGAGATGTCTCTCATGACTGTGGCTCAGAAGGGCCAGGTGTATCCGCATTACTACCCGAATCCAGAGCTGTGCAGGTCTCTAGCTGAAATATATTTTCAGAACTCTACATGTTATATATATGTATATATATACATATACATATATATATGTGTATATATATATATATATATATATATATATATATATATAGAGAGAGAGAGAGAGAGAGAGAGAGAGAGAGCAAGACAATGATGTAGTCATTTTCTACATTGGATGAGATATGACATTCAGACAATTGATTGCTAAAACCTCGAGAGAGAATCTGTGCTTCAGGAAAAGAATTCTCCAAAGGAGTAAAATCTCCAAATCATTAGCTATATGAAGCTCCAAGGGGACCTAACGAAAAAGGCTCGAGAAGGAACTCATCCAGGAGTCTCTCCACATGGACAGTCACCACAAGTTTACTAGTCTGGCAACACACACAGGGCAGCTGTTAGTTCCCAGAGCAAGCCTCATGTCAGAAACCTCTCCGATTTCAGTGTCTTTATATCTGAAAATAAGAAAAGTGACCAAGGGTCAAGGAGAGCTACAATAGTGTCAATATTGAGCTGTAAATCAGAATGTGTCAAGTGTTTTCCACAAAATCACCTGTACCACAGCGATTCTGTTGTTCACTCTCTCTCTTCCTCCCTCAACACACACACACACACAAACACTCACAAACACACACTCTCACTGTTACACACACGCATACATCCACAGAGGCACAGGCACAAATGGAGTTATACACATGCACACCGGACAGCTTCTGCAAGGCAGGGCCCGGGGCTGAACCCTGCTTCGCACTTCCTGGAAGCACGCCCAGCCTTTTAAGGCCAGCTCTGAGCTCCCATTGTCAGGCTTACTTCAGAAGGCCCACAGGCAGGGCACCAGCCATGCTCAGATATTCCAGAGGCCTAGGCCACGCCCAGACCTTCCCAGCAATATCATTGGCCAGTGTGCTAGGACACGCCCAGGAGTGTCAAGACCCCTAGTCAGTGATTAGCCAGCAACCTTGAGCACCGCCCACATGGCCCCACAGCACGCTCATTGGGCAGCCTCTGGAAGGCCCGCCCAACAGCCACTTCTGCTGGAAAGAGTGAGAATTCAAAAACCTCCTACACTGTGTTCATTGATGACTGGTTCAAACCTGGCTTGTAGAGATTGTAAGGCAGCAGCTCTCATGCCCACAAACCTCAGGGATCCCCAGCCCTCACCATATGCTGTACTACCAGATCTGACAGTAAAGAGTGTGTATGTGTATCTGTCTGTCTGTCTGTGTCTGTGTGTGCTCAGAGCTCATCTATCGTAGAGTCAGAACATGGGTGGGATGTTATCCAGCCTCACCTGCAATTTATGTACAGAGAACCTAACTGGTCAGGGCAAGAAAGCTAGCCCAGATTCTGGCTAAGCAAGAATGCACATGCAAAGGGACTCTCATGTCCCCGTCTCCTGAGTCCCCGATTCAATCTCATGCCTCACTATCATCGAAAAACTGCCAACAGGTTAATCTGGGTCACCCGTCAGAATTCAGGGGCAGAAGCCTATCCAGTCACTTTTCGCGGACTACTCAGCCTCCAGACTCAGTCCACTGCTCAGGGCAGCAGATTACAAGCCCAGAAAGTACCCAGAAACAGCTGTGCTTCAACATAGATGATAACTGTGTTGGACAAAACAATAGTGGATGAACCCAGTCCCTTACACCTACCCTTTGGGTCCGCTTAGGCAATTGCTCCTGTGGCTCCTGATCATGGTGTCCTGGTGTCCACACATAACACTCAGAGAGATTCCCAGAAGTAGGCATGCATGAGTGTCCCATACAAAGTCGCTCTGCTTGCAGGAAGCACAAACTCCCCGGGACCTTGCTATGGAGAGACAAAAGGAAGATGGATGCCTACATTGGCTGAATTAGGAGCTTCCAGTGGAGATCTCAGCCCCGCCCCTCACCTGAGGGCCTGGGTGCTGCTAATAAAAGTAAATGGAAACACCTTTTACCACTTGGAGCCTGAGGAGATACTCAGAAATCCCTCCAGGTGCTAGCAGGCTGACAGACCACCTGAATCTGGGATAGCTGTCCTCCTAAGTGGGAGGGCTTTCGGGCCAGAGGTGAGAATATTCCCTAGATACAAGAATGAACTTCAGGCTTCAAAAGGATTTGAAACCCCATGATGCACTTGGAAAAGACTTTTCACAGCCATCAAAACACCATCTTTCTGAACCCTGGAAGCTTCTGTTTAGCGTGGAAAATCTGGACACTGGTGTGGCCATCAGTACCACAGATCCTTTACACTCGGCCCAATATAGGGAAAGTATAATGTGTGTGCCAGGGTGGTAGAGTTTCACTTCTCTTGACCTGGGGTCTCATGGAATAAGGACATGGATGAGGTGCAGGAAATTGAGGAGGGCTGCATTTAGGCTGAGTGTGAGCCATAGGGCCCTGGAGAATGGGAGTCAAGCACAAAGGTCGTGGATAGCTGCAGCTGGAGATGGACATATGCCTGTTCCCTGCAGGAGGAACGTTGTCTCCTCAGTTTCCCTCTGTACTACGCCATATGCACGAGACTAAATAATCCAAAGGACAAAGAAAGGAAAATATCAACACCAGGAGGACCGAGTTCACGACACATGCACTGACTTCCACGAAGGGTCCAGGGAAGAAGGCACATAGAGACAGTCAGAGAGACAGAATGCCAGTGACTGTAAAGGACAGAAATTCTGGCCCTGTGTTGATCAGTGCCAGAGCACTGAAGACAAACCCTCCATGCCCATGCACACTTCTTACAAGTGGCATTGTTATTTTATGTTTGTGAGGAAAGGTTACACTTAGAAAATCTAGGTCTTAGCCCACTCTGAGAAGCAACACTTGGCCTGCAGCCCACTCTCCAAAACTGCCCTTGCCTCTCCAAATTGGAAGTACTTTTAGTGATGCTCCAGCCAAGATGCAGGTTGGCGTATTTCATCTTCCTGGTCCAGCCTCAGCCTGTCCTGTGTGCAGGGAACTGAACTATGTCTATTTCTTCTTTGATTTACAGTTTTGGGATAGGACTCCTTGGAAAAAATTAGCAAGAAGGAAGTAGATGATTTAGCAGGTGTAGTTTGTGCTGAGAGAGATTTGTTGAATGACAAGAGGTAAACGAATGGCTCTGTGAGATGTCTCTCATGACTGTGGCTCAGAAGGGCCAGGTGTATCCGCATTACTACGCGAATCCAGAACTGTACAAGGCTCTAGCTAAAATATATTTTCAGACCTCTACATGATATATATATATATATATATATATATATATATATATATATATATAGAAAGAGAGAGAGAGACAGCAAGACACTGATGTAGTCATTTTCTACAATGCATGCCATATGACATTCAGACAATTGACTGCTAAAACCTGGAGATAAACTGTGCATCAGGAAAATAATTGTCCAAAGGAGTAAAATCTCCAAATCATTAGCAATATGCAGCTCCAATGGGACCTAACGAAAAAGGCTTGAGAAGGAACTCATCCAGGAGACTCTCCACATGGACAGGCACCAAAAGTTTCCTAGTCTGGCAACACACACAGGGAAGCTGCTAGTTCCCAGAGCAAGCCTTAGGAAAAAACCTCTCACTCTTCAGTGTCTTTACATCTGAAAAGAAAAATAGTGTCCAAGGGACAAGAAGAGCTACAATGGTGTCAATATTGAGTAGTAAATTAGAATGTGCCAAGTGTTTTGCACAAAATCTCCTGTGCCACAGTGATTCTGTTATCTTTCTCTCCCTACCACACACATACACACACACAAACAAACACAAACACACACACTCCCAGTCACGCACGCACACATCCACAGAGGCACAGGCACAAATGGAATTATACACATACGCACTGGACAGCTTCTGCAAGGCAGGGCCCTGGGCTGAACCCTGCTTCGCACTTCCTAGAAGCACGTCTGCCTTTTAAAGCCAGCTCTGAGCTCCCATTGGCGGGCTACCTTCAGAAGGCTGCTCTCTGAGGCCCGCCCTCGCAACTTCTCCTCTGTTCTCATTGGCCAGCTCTTGGTTCACGCCCCTGTGGGTGATGATCCTCTTCTCTAATTGGCCAGCTGTCTCTATGAATACCCACTGGGCCCTCCCCTCAGGCTCAGAGGGCACAGTCTCTTAGACCCGCCCCTGGGCACTGTCTGCCTTCTTCTGAAGGCCCTGTTTCTGCCAACACGACCCAACAGCTCCTGTCTGGACCCATCCGTAGGACACTGCCTGCTTGAGCTAGTCTGGCCATGCTCTTGGGGCAAACCCATAAACACTGTCTCCACACTTGTATCCCAGTGCTTCAGGGCACTTGCCCCATGGTGCCTTAGTCCCACACTGGAGCTGCCCTCTTGTGGACACCTAGCAGAATACAGCTGAGTACAGGGATTCAAAAGCTCACAGTAGAGTCATCCCAGACAAAGAGAGAAACCCCTTCCACTTGCAAAGCCAAATGGGGTATCCCCCCACCCACAGGAAAGAACAGATGTCTAGTTCACTCTACGTCAATTTCAACCTTGTTGTCCATGGGCCACAAATCCCAGAATTCTCCTCATTCCCCAGAATCACTACACTCATCTATGGGCTATGCTGCCACCTTGTGGGCACACAGAAGAATGCAGCTGAGCTCCCCCATGTCACTCCTCTGAGTCTACACAGAAAATTACACACAGCATGGGAATAGCAAAGGAAAGAACCCATCTGAGGACCACCTGGGAGGATGCACAACAGTGTCAAGAATATCCATGTGCCATTCATATTTGAAAAACCACTTGTGCAGTGGAAACTTCCTTTGTCATTGCACAACCCAGTTCCTAAGAATCTGCGTCAGGAATAAAGAAACAACAGCGGTAATCATAACTGAAACACACTTATGTACACTTACACACACACACACCCTCCCACAGAGACGCACACATTTTTCCATGAAATAACGTGAATTGGGGTTGCTGTTTTGCACTCAAGTATAAGGTCAAAATTTCATGGGTGGAGGGGAGAAGTGTTAAGTTTCTGGCATATGAATGGGAGAAGTGCCTAGAGCAGATTAAAAGTTACATGGACAACAAAGGGAGCATGGGTTTCTGTCACAGCTGTTGGAGATGCCAGGGAACTATGTGGAAGCCCAGGACCCCTTTTTGAGCCCCTGCTCACCACTTACCCAGCTAGGGAAAAGCTGGGCTAGTGTCAAATCAGAACTGCAGCTGTCTCTCTGTCTCTCTTCCTGCTTGGGCCCTGCTCTCTCAATTTACAACTGTTTCCTTCTCCTCAGTAAGAAAGTTACAAATGATGTACAGAAATACAGGGAAAGTGGAAAAAATTACCCCTGTGCCATGCAATACTAATCCATTGTGCACTGGCTATCACTGTCATAAACAGTGCAGTAATAGTTGTAGTAGTGTGTAGTATCTGCAAAAGGAAATGTATTGTGTGTCAAAAGTTCCCTTCAATTTAAGAGAAAATCTATCAGGCAGAAGAAATGACCCCTCATGTCATATGGGACTAAATAAATAAATCATTATGCAAATGAATGTGGATGATCAAGGAGGATTTGAAAAAAATAAAAACAAAAACCACAGGAAGACCTGATTACAGCAGAAATATAGAAAACGTCTTCTGAGAAACAGGGCTGCTGCAAAACTTCCCTGAAACTTCAGGGTCCAGGCAAATTAAGAATTCCAGAGAATGAAAAGAAAGGCATACGTATTGAAGCTTAGATTAGAAAATGGAGGCAAGTTCTGTGCTATGATAATTACAATGAGGATACTGATAGAAAGGCTATTGGAAATGCTCCTGGAAGGCTTATAATTAATAATTGTAGTGAATACTGCTCCGAGTATGTGACCAATTATTTATGAATAAAAAGGCCGTTATAAATGTGCTAATTCTACATTAAGATCAAATAAAAAGGTCAACAATTCTAAAAATTACTGATATATATGTATATATATTTACATATATGTATGTGTATCTTTATTATAAACTCTGAGGGATACTGGCTGGCTATGCTGAGACAGAGTATGGCTTGTATCAGAGAGGCTTAGAAAGCTAAGGCTCCAGAAACCTAGGTGAAATCGCAAACAAAACAAGCGACTCTCTTTGTATATCAGGGCCTGTCAGTAAAATAAGTATATAAGTAAAATATTAATGAGTGCAGACAGAGAGAGTGAGAGCTGTGAGAGTCAGAGATAGAGAAGGCAAGAATGGAAATAGAAGAGTGGGAAAGAGACCAGTATTCAAAAACCTTCCACTCTGTGTTCATAGATGACAGGTTCAAACTTGGGTTTTAGAGATTGTAAGGCAGCAGTCTCATGTCCACAGAACCCAGACCACCCCAGCCTTCACCATGTGTGTGTAGTATTTACGACACGAAATGTATTGTGAGTGTAAACTTCCCTCAATTATAAGATAAAAATCTATCAAGCAGAAGAAATGACCCCTCATGTAATATAGGACTAAATAAAAAAAATAAATATGCAAATAAATGGGGATGATCTAGGAGGATTTGAAAAAAATGAAAAATAAAAAAGCACAAGAAGACCTGATTACAGTAGAAAATGGAAACCATCTGCTGAGAAACAGAGGGCTGCTTCAAAAATTCCGAGACACTTCAGAGTCCAGGGAAATTAAGATGTTAGGAGAATGAAAAGAAACTCATATGTACTTACACTAGAGAAAGGAGGCAAGTTCTGTACTATGATAGTTACAATAAGGATGCTGACAGAAATGCTATTAGAAATGCTACTGGAAGGTTCTATTGTTTATAATTGTATTGCATCCTGCTCCAACTAGGTGGCCAATTATTAATGAAAAACGAAACTGTTATAAATGTGTTAATTCTGATAAAGATCAATTACATAGGACTACAATTCTAAAAGTGACAGATATATATATGTATATTTATATATACATATATGGATGTATATGTTTATTATAATGTCTTAGAGATACTGCCATGGATATCAGGAGATAGAATTTTGCTTGTGTCAGAGAGATACAAAGCTGTGGCTCCAGTAGCCTAGGTGATATCACCAACAAAACAAGCCAGAGATCATCAGTGCTCTGGTTACTCTCTTTGTATATCTGGTCCTGTCAGTAAAATACGTATATAAGTAAAATATCAATGATTGAATACAGAGTGTGTGAGAGCATGTGAGAGTTAGAGACAGAGAAGGCGAGAAGAGAAATAGATGAGTTGGAAAGTGACCAGAAGTCAAAAACCTCCTACACTGTGTTCATTGATGACAGGTTCAAACCTGGCTTGCAGAGATTGTAAGGCAGCAGCTCTCATGCCCAGAGACCCCATACAGCCCCAGCCTTTACCATATGCTGTACTACCAGACCTGACAGTAATGTGTGTGTGAGTGTTTGTCTGTCTGTGTGTGTCTGTGTGTGCTCAGAGCTCACCTATAGTAGTCTCAGATCATGGGTGTCAAGGTAGCCAGCCTCACCTGCAACTTATGTACAGAGAACCTAGCTGGACATGGCAAGCCAGCTAACCCAGATTGTGGCTAAGCAAGAATGCATATGCAAAGGGATTCTGATGTCTCCCTCTCCTGAGTTCCTGATTCAATCCCATGCCTCACTATCATCCAAAAACTGACAACGGGCTAAGCGGGGGCACCCCTCAGAATTCAGGGGCATGAGCCTGTCCAGTCACGTTTGGCTGCTTACTCAGCCTCCAGCCTCTCAGTTCACTGCTCAGGACAGCAGATTACAAGGCCTGAAAGAACCCAGAAAGAGCCGTGTTTCAACATAGATGGGAACTGTGTTTGACCAAACAGTAGTGAATAAACCCGGCCCCTTACACCTACACTTTGGGTACACCTAAGGCAATTACTCCTGTGGCCTCACAATCCCTGATCATGCTGTCCTGGTGTCCATACATCACACTCAGAGAGATTCCCAGAAGTAGGCATGCATGAGTGTCCCATACAAAGTCTCTCTGCTTGCAGGAAGCACAAACTCCCTGGGCCCTTGCTATGGACAGACAAAGGAAAGACGGAAGCCTCCATTGGCTGAATTCGGTGCTTCCAGTGGAGATCACAGCCCCGAACCTCACCTGTGGGCCTGGCTGCTGCTAATAAAGGCAATTGGAAACACCTGTTACCACTTGGGGCCTGAGGACATACTCAGGAATCCCTCCAGGAGCTAGCAGGCTGGCAGACATCCCAACCCCGAGATAGCTGTGCTCAAAGGTAGGAGGGACTTCGGGCCAGAAGTGAGAATATTCCCTAGATACAAGAAAGAACTTCAGGTTTCAAAAGGATTTAAAACCCCAGGAGGCACTTGGAAAAGACATTTCACAGCCATCAAAACACCCTCTTTCTGAACGCAGGAAGCTTCCGTTTTGCATGGAAAATCTGGACACTGGTGTGGCCATCAGTACCACTGATCCTTTACATTCGGCCCAATAGAGGGAAAGCACAATGTGTTTACCAGGGTGGTAGAGTTTCACTTCTCTTCACCTGGGCTATCATGGAATAAGGACAAGGATGCTGTACAGGAAATTGAGGAGGACTGCATTTAGGCTGAGTGTCAGCCACAGGGCCCTGGAGAATGGGAGTCAAGCACAGAGGGCCTGGACAGCTGCAGCTGGAGATGGACATATGTCTGTTACCTGCAGCAGGATCGCTGTATCCTCAGTTCCCCTCTGTACTACTCCATATGCAGGAGACTAAATAATTCAAAGGGCAAAGAAAAGAAAATTTGAACACTGTGAAGACCGAGTTCACGATGCATGCACTGACTTCCACGAAGGTTCCAGGGAAGAAGGCACACAGAGACA